>NC_034195.2:38051839-38304339 GCF_002021735.2 Oncorhynchus kisutch | reverse complement strand
CATCTCAAGACATCAGTCGGGAAGTTAAAGCTTGGTCGCAAATGGGTCTTCCAAATGGACAATGACCCAAAGCATACTTCCAAAGTTGTGGCATAAAGGTTTAAGGACAACAAAGTCAAGGTATTGGAGTGGCCATCACAAAGCCCTGACCCCAATCCTATAGAACATTTGTGGGCAGAACTGAAAAAGTGTTTGAGAGCAAGAAGGCCTATCAACCTGACTCAGTTCCACCAGCTCTGTCAGGAGGAATGGGACAAAATTCACCCAACTTATTGTGGGAAGCTTATGGAAGGCTACCCGAAACGTTTGACCCAAGTTAAACAATTTAAAGGCAATGCTACCAAATACTAATTGAGTGTATGTAAACTTCTGACCCACTGGGAATGTGATGAAAGAAATAAAAGCTGAAATAAATGAACATCTATGAACATTTGAACATCTTGGCCATGTTCTGTTATAATCTCCACCCGGCACAGACAAAAGAGGACTGGCCACCCCTCATAGCCTGGTTCCTCTCTAGGTTTCTTCCTAGGTTCTGGCCTTTCTAGGGAGTTTTTCCTAGCCACTGTGCTTCTACACCTGCATTGCTTGCTGTTTGAGGTTTTAGGCTGTGTTTCTGTACAGCACTTTGAGATATCAGCTAAGAAGGACTTTATAAATAAATTTGATTTAAATTCCTTGGCGTCCACATCACCACCATTCTACCTTTCTACCTACCTAAATCATTCTCTCTACTATTATTCTGGCATTTCACATTCTTAAAATAAAGTGGTGATCCTAACTGACTTAAGACAGGGAATTTTTACAAGGATTAAATGTCAGGAATTGTGAAAAACTGAGTATAAATGTATTTGGCTAAGGTGTTTGTAAACTTCCGACTTCAACTGTATATACAGTACCAGTCAAAAGTTTGGACAAGGGGTTTTCTTCATTTTTTAACATTTTCAACATTGTAGAATAATAGTGAAGACATCAACACTATGACATAGCACATATGGAATCATTTAGTAAGCAAAGAAATATATATTTTAGATTCTTCAAAGTAGCCACCCTTTGCCTTGATGACAGCCTTGCGCACTCTCGGCATTCTCTTAACCAGCTTCACCTGGAATGCTTTTCCAGCAGTCTTGAAGGAGTTCCCACATATGCTGAGCACATGTTGGGTGCTTTTCCTTCACTCTGCTGTCCAACTCATCCCAAACAATCTGAAATTAGTTGAGGTTAGGTGATTTTGGGGGCCAGGTCATCTGATGCAGCTCTCCATCACTCTCCTTCTTGGTCAAATAGCCATTACACAGTTTAGAGGTGTGTTGGGTCATTGTCCTGTTGAAAAACAAATGATAGTCCTACTAAGAGCAACCCAGATGGAATGGTGTATCACTGCAGAATGCTGTGGTAGCCATGCTGGTTAAGTATGCCTTGAATTCTAAATAAATCACTGACAGAGTCACCAGCAAAGCACCCCCACACCATCTCACCGCCTCCTCCATGCTTCACGGTGGAAACCACACATGCGGAGATCATCCATTCACCTACTCTGCATCTCACAAAAACACAGCGGTTGGAACCAAAAATCACAAAATTGGACTCATCAGACCAAAGGACAGATTTCCACCAGTCTAATGTCCATTGCTCATGTTTCTTATACCAAGCAAGTCTCTTCTTATTATTGGTGTCCTTTAATAGTGGTTTCTTTGCAGCAATTTGATGATGATCCTGATTCACGCAGCCTCTGAACAGTTGGTGTTGAGATGCTGCTGTTACTGGAACTCAGTGAAGCATTTATTTGGGCTGCAATTTCTGAGGCTGGTAATTAATTTATCCTCTGGAGCAGAGATAACTCTGGGTCTTCATTTCCTGTGGTGGTCCTAATGAGAGCCAGTGTTATTTCATAGTGTTGATGTCTTCACTGTTATTCTACAATGTAGAAAATAGTTTTAAAAAATAAAGAAAACCCCTGGTTGTGTCTAAACTTTTGACTGGTACTGTATATCCATTGATTCTTGAAGAATATAACTTATAAATGCCTCATGAGCTTAGTTCAACTGTCACAATCCATGCAAACCCAAAATGTAATCTTGTTTTACTCCAATGTTTGTAATCATTGTAAATGTAAACAAACACTTTATAGCTTCATAACATGGTTAAAACAATAATTTTCATATCATGGATGGTCAGTCCTTGCATCCATACTGTAGCTCTGTCTACTAATCTGAGAATGGTTATATTTCTCCAGTCCCACCCCTCAGATTTGAACCATAACAGTGGTGGGGCGCCCATTTTGTTATTGTTACATTTGTAGATTTGCCCTTTAAACAGCTGCATATTATCAAGATATCAAAGTGTCACGAACAAAAGGTAAACAATTGACCTATAGCAAATGCAGCATATGACAAAATTTCCCAAACAGCATGCCCAACGAAAGAAAGGCACCCTTTGTGAAAAATACCTGTTTTTTATTAGTTTTCTTAAATATTTTTCAGATTTGCACTCTCAAAATCACACTTTCTAAAGATTTTTTTTTTTTTTTATTGAAATTTGATGTTCTAAGTTCACAATAATGCTTAAACCACGTCATGGAACCATTTGGAGGTCTGGGAAAATTGAGCATTTTTGTATATATATTCTATATATTCTTATTTTTTTTTTCTCAATCAGATTTGTTGGACCTGGCTCCTCAGTGGGTGGGTCTGTGTCCACCCAGGCCCACCTATGCCTACGCCCCTGATGCAAACAGGGCATGATGACTGAATTGTGCATCACAAAAAGCCTACAGCACCAACCAAGACTTATGATCATACATCCTCGGATGGGGCCACAGTGTCTCCTGACCCCTCCTGTCTCAGCCTCCAGTATTTATGCTGCAGTAGTTTATGTGTCGGGGGGCTGGGGTCAGTTTGTTATATCTGGAGTACTTCTCCTGTCCTATTCGGTGTCCTGTGTGAATCTAAGTGTGCGTTCTCTAATTCTCTCCTTCTCTCTTTCTTTCTCTCTCTCGGAGGACCTGAGCCCTAGGACCATGCCCCAGGACTACCTGACATGATGACTCCTTGCTGTCCCCAGTCCACCTGGCCATGCTGCTGTTCCAGTTTCAACTGACCTGAGCCCTAGGACCATGCCCCAGGACTACCTGACATGATGACTCCTTGCTGTCCCCAGTCCACCTGGCCATGCTGCTGCTCCAGTTTCAACTTCCACCTGACTGTGCTGCTGCTCCAGTTTCAACTGTTCTGCCTTATTATTATTCGACCATGCTGGTCATTTATGAACATTTGAACATCTTGGCCATGTTCTGTTATAATCTCCACCCGGCACAGCCAGAAGAGGACTGGCCACCCCACATAGCCTGGTTCCTCTCTAGGTTTCTTCCTAGGTTGGCCTTTCTAGGGAGTTTTTCCTAGCCACCGTGCTTCTACACCTGCATTGCTTGCTGTTTGGGGTTTTAGGCTGGGTTTCTGTACAGCACTTTGAGATATCAGCTGATGTACGAAGGGCTATATAAATAAATTTGATTTGATTTGATTTGATTTTCAATACCTGGTTTACATACCCATTGTTGCCTTAGTTAGCATTTACTGGTAGATATCATGAGTTGAAACATCTTTCCTACCTACCCTGCAGGCTACCGATGTCATTCTTCTGTGAGCTGCTCCATACCAAAACCAGTTGAGAGCTGTGTGCTCTTGCTGCCTGCAGATGATAGTCAGTTGAAACTAGGCTGTGTGCGGTGTGCATGTGAATATATTTCACATGGTTTGCAATTGTGTAGGCTGCTTTGTGCATGATTTCTATGTTGTACTACATAATTGATAAGTCATAAACCTCCACTACACTACTTTGATAACCAATTAGTGGGGATTAAGTGACTACAAGCAATGCCCGTAAAAAAATAGGGTATAGGGTTTATACCTGCGTATAGCCTCCACTATGCCACTAGCACTGTGTTTTATAAAAAGTGCACTTTCTGAAATGAGTGCGCTTGTATTACCATTGCTGTCCTTTCAGCATCACGAACCTGTCACACACTGAAGGCCTAGGTCCAATAGGTTTGCCACTGAAGGCCTAGGTCCAATAGGTTTGCCACTGAAGTCCTAGGTCCAATAGGTTCGCCACTCAAAGGCCTAGGTCCAATAGGTTTGCCACTGCGTAAACATGTCTATACTAGATATAAAGACTGCAGGTATTAATGTTTCAAGAAAGAATTGTATATACAGTGCCTTGCGAAAGTATTCGGCCCCCTTGAACTTTGCGACCTTTTGCCACATTTCAGGCTTCAAACATAAAGATATAAAACTGTCTTTTTTTGTGAAGAATCAACAACAAGTGGGACACAATCATGAAGTGGAACGACATTTATTGTATATTTCAAACTTTTTTAACAAATCAAAAACTGAAAAATTGGGCGTGCAAAATTATTCAACCCCCTTAAGTTAATACTTTGTAGCGCCACCTTTTGCTGCGATTACAGCTGTAAGTCGCTTGGGGTATGTCTCTATCAGTTTTGCACATCGAGAGACTGAAATTTTTTCCCATTCCTCCTTGCAAAACAGCTCGAGCTCAGTGAGGTTGGATGGAGAGCATTTGTGAACAGCAGTTTTCAGTTCTTTCCACAGATTCTCGATTGGATTCAGGTCTGGACTTTGACTTGGCCATTCTAACACCTGGATATGTTTATTTTTGAACCATTCCATTGTAGATTTTGCTTTATGTTTTGGATCATTGTCTTGTTGGAAGACAAATCTCCGTCCCAGTCTCAGGTCTTTTGCAGACTCCATCAGGGTTTCTTCCAGAATGGTCCTGTATTTGGCTCCATCCATCTTCCCATCAATTTTAACCATCTTCCCTGTCCCTGCTGAAGAAAAGCAGGCCCAAACCATGATGCTGCCACCACCATGTTTGACAGTGGGGATGGTGTGTTCAGGGTGATGAGCTGTGTTGCTTTTACGCCAAACATAACGTTTTGCATTGTTGCCAAAAAGTTCAATTTTGGTTTCATCTGACCAGAGCACCTTCTTCCACATGTTTGGTGTGTCTCCCAGGTGGCTTGTGGCAAACTTTAAACAACACTTTTTATGGATATCTTTAAGAAATGGCTTTCTTCTTGCCACTCTTCCATAAAGGACAGATTTGTGCAATATACGACTGATTGTTGTCCTATGGACAGAGTCTCCCACCTCAGCTGTAGATCTCTGCAGTTCATCCAGAGTGATCATGGGCCTCTTGGCTGCATCTCCGATCAGTCTTCTCCTTGTATGAGCTGAAAGTTTAGAGGGATGGCCAGGTCTTGGTAGATTTGCAGTGGTCTGATACTCCTTCCATTTCAATATTATCGCTTGCACAGTGCTCCTTGGGATGTTTAAAGCTTGGGAAATCTTTTTGTATCCAAATCCGGCTTTAAACTTCTTCACAGCAGTATCTCGGACATGCCTGGTGTGTTCCTTGTTCTTCATGATGCTCTCTGCGCTTTTAACGGACCTCTGAGACTATCACAGTGCAGGTGCATTTATACGGAGACTTGATTACACACAGGTGGATTGTATTTATCATCATTAGTCATTTAGGTCAACATTGGATCATTCAGAGATCCTCACTGAACTTCTGGAGAGAGTTTGCTGCACTGAAAGTAAAGGGGCTGAATAATTTTGCACGCCCAATTTTTCAGTTTTTGATTTGTTAAAAAAGTTTGAAATATTCCATAAATGACGTTCCACTTCATGATTGTGTCCCACTTGTTGTTGATTCTTCACAAAAAAATACAGTTTTATATCTTTATGTTTGAAGCCTGAAATGTGGCAAAAGGTCGCAAAGTTCAAGGGGGCCGAATACTTTCGCAAGGCACTGTATTTGGCCTGGCAAAGCGGTTTTATGCGCTTACTGAATGGAAGTTGATAATTACACGTTTTTTACTCCGCTGGTCTCGGGTGGTCTCTGGAAGAAATGACGAGTCCTCACTGTCCGAGACCGAGTCAAGACCAAGTACAAATGTATCTGACACTGAGACAAGACCAAGACACTCAAAATGTGGTCTTGAGACCAGACTCGAGACAGGTTGAGTACTACAGTATAGCACTTTTCATGTAGCCTACTTTTGGCCAGCTAACCACCGATCAAGCAACATTATGGACTAAACGTTCAAATCCTGTTGCTGACAGATTATTTTGCTGGAACAATATAGGTCAAATTAAGATCCTACATCTGTATGTCACTATGAGGGTTGAGAAATCAATGAGGAAGTAGGTCTCCAGTGTGTGTCCATGGAGACCGTCCTGTGGGCTAATTTAGCCAGATAAAATAGTCCTATGGATATTTCATGACTCCCCTTTAAACCAGTCTGTTGTGTTAAAGGAGTTACAAACCCAATGAAAATACTAGTCTAATCTCTGCTATTAACATAAATCAGCAGACAAAGTGCTCCCTCAGGGCTTTCCTATAAGCTTCTACTGCAGTTGAGCCCATGTGTGGATAAAAAAAAGACAGGTTGGGTTTAGGCTCCTTTAAATGCTGGGGGCTGGTGTTGTCTGGTTGTTCATCTTGGCTTGGTTGCAGCTAGTGCTAAATAGGCTACCCTATAAACTAAGCAGCACCAACCCCTGCTTGCGATAAATACTTGATTAACAACCCAAAACATAGCTGGTATTACACAGAGTGTTGCCGCTGTACAGGGGATAAACTGGTTTATCACACCAAATCCCACCCACCTACTGTACTGTGCAGGAGAAGTGTGTCTGTCTTTCTAGAACATATGTAGTGTTGCATTACTTGACTATTAAATGGCTGCGTCTTAATGTAGCATGGTGCTCAGCTTATCTCGTCTCAGCATGATTCCAGCAGAGCTACATCCAGATGGGGAGATGGCACTTGTGGTGTGTCATTTTGGAACATTTTAACCCTTCACTGCCCACATTGTCTCTAAAACTAGACGAGTCTAGGTTTGGGAAAAATGTAATTCTGTGATTAACAGTTACCTCTGCCCAAAGTCTAATGTCTTACCAATGACAGTTTTGGCCCTGCACAGAATGTGAAAAATGTACTTTTCCCTCAAGTTTCTCATGAAATGTTATAACTGTGCCAGGTTACCTGCCTCACTGGCTTAACATGCACTCCTGAGAAAAAATAAATGTTACACATTCACTAATTGCACTGCCATTAGTGCAAAAGTGCCATCACTGGTGGAAATTATTGGGCTTCACTGCTCTCTCGCATTTCTTCCTCATCCTTCCTTCCATACCTTCATCTTCGTCATTAGCACTGACAGTGACAACAGCCAGGCCAACATCTGCATCCTCGTCAACCCCAACTTCATAGAGGCGCTGAGCAAAGACGGGTTTGTTATCGTTCACGTCGCTGATGAAAACCCGCACATATGCTGTGTCTGCAAGAAGAATGGCAAGCAAGAGAGAGATTAAACACCATACAGCTACAACTCGCTCTGTCATCCTCCTCTCTCTCATCTCATCCTTACACTTCTCTTTCCATCTCTTCCAATCCCTCTTTTCATCAGAGGATGTTGTCAGTCAGTGTGAGCCAATGACACTCTTGTGGGGAGCGAAGCACTTAACCTAATGTAATGTGCCTCACTTGACATGCAAATCAGAAATAATGTTATTGTCAACAATGTGTTCGGGATTACAGAAATTATTCAACCAGGGTAGATGGTTCACTGTTTTAGCCAGGTAACATTTTGGCAGCAAAAAACTTCCTTGGGAACAGACTTTTCTGAAATAAAAAAAAGTTGAAGAACCAATCCACTTCTCTTCTGGGATGGCAAGTGTTTACATCTCTGTCTGTCTGGTTCCCTTTTCACACCATTCCTTGTTTTTAACTCGTACATAGATATATTTAGCTAAATACATTTTGTGACGTGTTTGGCAGATGTGATAGGCTCAGTAGGTAGGAACATGGCCATGTACTGCTATTTTTCTGTCTGCATTCCCCTGCACTCTCTCTCTCCCTCCCTCCTTCCGGGGGTAAACCCGACAGTCAGGTAGTATTTACTAAGGAGATGAGCCCTTCTGCTGGTGCAGATATGTGGTAGAAGACAGCGCTAACACAGCGCTAAGGTTCATTTGGAAATGCTAAGCAGCCCCCTCACATCCCCTAAAGAGAAGGCTTTGCTGTTCACCCTTACCCCTAATACCTTCTCCGCAAACATTTGTTAAAAACCCCTCACCCATAACGCAAACCTTCTTATAACATTACCTGCGATACCAAAACAGAATGCATTCTGTCATCATGTAGGACCAAGACAAACAGAAATTCTGATTTCTGAACAGTCAATTGAGAAATTCAAAAATATTTTGTAAAACGATGTACCACAACGCTCACAACGTTTTTTTCTATAGGGAAGAGACAAGAGGCTGTCTGATTACGCTTGTTCTCGCAGGAGGCAAATGAATAGAATGCACTAGGCAATTCTTGTCTATGTAAAACAATGTGCATAGTGCAAGAATTCATTTTTAGTTTTGATTGATTTACGTTTTTTCCAGATGAGGGATGAGAAGAGAATCCTCCAGCCCATTGGGTATCTCACTATCCCCCCATGTGCCATGTCTTGAAATATGCAGAGAGACAGATTAAAAGTATGTTACATTGTAATACTTCTGACAGCCAATTTTCTGGCTCTGCCCAAAACTTCTAGACCTTATAGCATTCCCAGAAAGCATAGATTATTAAGTCATATATTCATTTTACACATAAGACATGGCTCTGCCGTTGTGCTGCAGAATTTGTGGATTTTGTCTCTTGTGTACTAAATTCAATATATTAGTTTACTCTGGATTAAGTGTACATTTTAGTTAACTGTAATTTCATTAGGTATGCTTCAACTTTCCCTCCATCTTGTTCAAATTGGTCTGCCATGTAGTACACTTCTGTCTATAGCTAACATGAGCTGCTCAGTATGTGTGGGTAATCCTTTCTACCGTTGCATTTCTGAAAGGTATCACTAACAACAGCAAATGTGTTGCTAAGGCGCTCCACCTTCTGGAGGATCAAGTTTTGAAATCAGTGGATTACCCAGTGGAAGCAAAGTATGATCGCTAAGGAGATGTAGAAAATTCATGCGTATGATTGCAAATGCGTATGGAGTCGAAAAGAGAACACAGAAGGCTGTGTTGAATTAAACACCTGTCTACGGATTACAACATTAAACTAAGGGCAACCATGGCATCTGTGACAGGGAGGGAAAAGCGTTCGAAACGTGTATACGGTAAGAGAGTCTAGCTAGATATTATATTATGCATTTCTAATTTTGTCAGAAAGTCCATTTCATTGCAAGTTAAAGCGTACTGTTAAGTAGCTAGCTAACCTTAGCTGGCTGGCTCGCTAGCTAACGTTATGTGTATGATCTGTGTAGTAATATTATTCGTATCTCAGAGCCATTTGCATTGCTAGTTATAGCCTAATGTTAGCTAGCTAGCTAACATTGAACCTAGTAGTTGGTTAGCTTTAGCTACTGTATGTGTACATTCATGCAGGGTAGTAACGTTATGAGTTGGGATTATGGTTAATTGTTTAGCTAGTTACATGTCTAAACAGAAGACTCCACTATGCAAGTAACCATTTCACGGTACCGTTTACACCTTCTGTATCCTTCTGTATCCTGTGCATGTAACAAATAAACTTAGATTTTATTTGATATAGTTTGTGTTTATCAGAGATGTGAAGAACAACATGACCTGCACCAATGTCAAATTAGGATATAACGTTAGGCCAATGACACAGTGTCCAAGTTCTAAAATTCTCAGGTAGAACACCCTGCTTTTGTATCACAGCCGGCCATGACTGGGAGACCCATGAGGCGACGCACAATTGGGCCAGCGTCATCCACGATAGGCAAGGGTTTGGCCGGACGGGATGACCTTGTCCCAACGCGCTCTAGCGACTCCTTGTGGTGGTCCGGGCGCCTGCAAGCTGACTTCCGTCACCAGTTATACAGTGTTTCCTCCAACACATTGGTGCGGCTGGGTTCCGGGTTAAGCGAGCAGAGTGTCAAGAAGCAGTGTGGCTTGACAGGGTCGTGTTTCGGAGGACGCATGGCTCTCAACCTTCACCTCTCCCGAGTCCATATGGGAGTTGCAGCGATAGGACAAAACTGTAACTACCAATTGGATATCATGAAATTGGGGAGAAAAAGGGGGAAAAGTACAAAATAAAATAATATACACTACCGTTCAAAAGTTTGGGATCATTTAGAAATGTCCCTGTTTTTGAAAGAAAAGCATTTTTTTGTCCATTAAAATAACATCAAATCGATCAGAAAGACAGTGTAGACATTGTTAATGTTGTAAATGACTATTGTAGCTGGAAACGGCTTTTATGGAATATCTACGTAGGCGTACAGAGGCCCATTATCAGCAACCATCACTCCTGTGTTCCAATGGCACGTTGTGTTAGTAAATCCATGTTTATCATTGTAAAAGGTTCTTTGATCATTAGAAAACCCTTTTGCAATTATGTTAGCACAGCTGAAAACTGTTGTGCTGATTAATGAAGCAATAAAACTGGCCTTCTTTAGACTAGTTGAGTATCTGGAGCATCAGCATTAGTGGGTTCAATTACAGGCTCAAAATGTCCAGAAACAAAGAACTTTCTTCTGAAACTTGTCAGTCTATTCTTGTTCTGACAAATGAAGGCTATATATCATGATTATTAGAAAGCAAATTACAGACTCCTCTTTAAATTTGTGTATTCCTCCAAAGCTCAGTTGTCCTGAGTCTGCACAACTCTGCCGGGACTTAGGATCAAGGGAGACACTCAAGTGTATTAGTACTATATCTCTTGACACAATGAAGATTTAGAAGCCATGATTATTTTCATCAATCTGCATACTGTACCCTATTCCAACTAAACTACTGAAAGAGCTGCTTCCTGTGCTTGGCCCTCCTATGTTGAACATAATAAACGGCTCTCTATCCACCGGATGTGTACCAAACTCACTAAAAGTGGCAGTAATAAAGCCTCTCTTGAAAAAGCTAAATATTGACTCAGAATATCTAAAAAACTATCGGCCTATATCGAATCTCCCATTCCTCTGAAGAAAAAAAAAAAATCACCTGTCTTCCTGAAGACAGACAATGTATACGAAATGCTTCAGTATGGTTTTAGACCCCATCATAGCACTGAGACTGCACTTGTGAAGATGGTAAATGACCTTTTAATGGCGTCAGACTGAGGCTCTGCATCTGTCCTCGTGCTCCTAGACCTTAGTGCTGCTTTTGATGGCATCGATCACCACATTCTTTTGGAGAGATTGGAAACCCAAATTGGTCTACACGGACACGTTCTGGCCTGGTTTAGATCTTCTCTGTCGGAAATATATCAGTTTGTCTCTGTGGATGGTTTGTCCTCTGACAAATCAACTGTAACTTTCAGTGTTCCTCAAGGTCCCATTTTAGGACCACTATTGTTTTCATTATATATTTTACCTCTTGGTGATGTCATTCTGAAACATAATGTTAACTTTCACTGCTATGTGGATGACACACAGCTGTACATTTCGATGAAACATGGTGAAGCCCCAAAATTCCCCTCGCTGGAAGCCTTGTGTTTCAGACATAAGGAAGTGGATGGCTGCAAATATTCTACTTTTAAACTAGGAAAAAAACAGAGATACTTGCTATAGGTCCCAAGAAACAAAGAGATCTTCTGTTGAATCTGACAATTAATATTGATGGTTGTACAGTCGTCTCAAATAAAACTGTGAAGGACCTCGGCGTTAGTCTGGACCCTGATCTCTCTTTTGACAAACATATAAATACTATTTTAAGAACAGCTTTTTTCCATCTACGTAACATTGCAAAAATCTGACAATTCTGTCCAAATATTATGCAGAAAAATGAATCCATGCTTCTATCACTTCTAGGTTAGACAACTGCAATGCTCTACTTCCCGGCTAAACGGATAAAGCACTAAATAAACTTCAGTTTGTGCTAAACACGGCTGCTAGAATCTTGACGAGAACCTAAGAACTTGATCATATTACTCCAGTTCTAGCCTCTCTAAAATGGCTTCCTGTTAAGGCAAGGGCTGATTTCAAGGTTTCACTGCTAACCTACAAAGCATTACATGGGCTTGCTCCTACCTATCTTTCCGATTTGGTCCTGCCGTACATACCTACACATACGCTACGGTCACAAGACGTAGGCCTCCTAACTTTCCCTAGAATTTCTAAGCAAACCGCCAGAGGCAAGGCTGTCTCCTATAGAGCTCAATTTTTACGGAATGGTCTGCCTACCCATGTGAGAGACGCAGACTCGGTCTCAACCTTTAAGTCTTTATTGAAGACTCATCTCTTCAGTAGGTCCTTTGGAGTGTAGTCTGTCACAGGAGTGTGAAGGTGAACGGAAATGCACTGGAGCAACGAACCGCCCTTGCTGTCTCTGCCTGGCCGATTCCCCTCTCTCCACTGGGATTCTCTGCCTCTAACCCTATTACAGGGGGTGAGTCACTGGCTTACTGGTGCTCTTCCATGCCGTCCCTAGGAGGGGTGCGTCACTTGAGTGGGTTGAGTCACTGACGTGATCTTCCTGTCTGGGTTGGCGCCCCCCCCTTGGGTTGTGCCATTGTGGAGATCTTTGTGGGCTATACTCGGCCTTGTCTCAGGATGGTAAGTTGGTGGTTGAAGATATCTTCTAGTGGTGTGGGGGCTGTGCTTTGGCAAAGTGGGTGTGGTTATATCCTGCCTGTTTGGCTCTGTCCGGGGGTATCGTCGGATGGGGCCACAGTGTTTCCTGACCCCTCCTGTCTCAGCCTCCAGTATTTATGCTGCAGTAGTTTATGTGTCAGGGGCTAGGGTCAGTCTGTTATATCTGGAGTATTTCACCAATCTTATCCGGTGTCCTGTGTGAATTTAAGTATGCTCTCTCTAATTCTTTCTTTCTTTCTTTCTTTCTTTCTCTCTCTCTCTCAGAGGACCTGAGCACTAGGACCATGCCTCAGGACTACCTGGCCTGATGACTCCATGCTGCCCCCAGTCCACCTGCCCGTGCTGCTGCTCCAGTTTTAACTGTTCTGCCAGCGGCTATGGAACCCTGACATGTTCACCGGACGTGCTACCTGTCCCAGACCTGCTGTTTTCAACTCTCTAGAGACAGCAGGAGCAGTAGAGATACTCTGAATGATTGGCTATGAAAAGCCAACTGACATTTACTCCTGAGGTGCTGGCCTGTTGCACCCCCGACAACCACTGTGATTATTATTATTTGACCCTGCTGGTCATCTATGAACATTTGAACATCTTGGCCATGTTCTGTTATAATCTCCATCCGGCACAGCCAGAAAAGGACTGGCCACCCCTCATAGCCTGGTTCCTCTCTAGGTTTCTTCCTAGGTTTTGGCCTTTCTATGGAGTTTTTCCTTGCCACCGTGCTTCTACACCTGCATTGCTTGCTGTTTGGGGTTTTAGGCTGTGTTTCTGTACAGCACTTTGAGATATCAGCTGATGTAAGAAGGGCTTTGTAAATAAATTTGATTTGATTTGATACTCCTCCCTTCACAGTACAGAGCAAACTGGCTCTAACCGGAATAGAAAGAGGAGTGGGAGGCCCCGGTGCACAACTGAGCAAGAGGACAAGTACATATTATATATACATTATATATAGTTGAAGTGTACCTATGATGAACATTTCAGGCCTCTCTCATCTTTTTAAGTGGGAGAACTTGCACAATTGGTGGCTGACTAAATACTTTTTTGCCCCACTGTATATAATATAATATATAATGCCCTGCTTTCATTTCATCACACTCACAACCGTAAGCTATTTTCTGTAATTATCTCGCCATTAACTTGTAAATATTGATCTTGTTGTGAGTTTATTTCCCTGTAATAATGAATAAAAATTAGCTGAAGTTAAGATTTTGTCAGCTATAAGATATGGCCATTATTTGAACTTCACATTAACTAACTAGCTAACAAGCTAGAAACGAACCAAAACATTGTTTAGAAAGTTTATTTTAGTTGCCTGATTTGCTAGATTGACATACAGTATACGAAATTAATTTTTAAATGGATGGGTATATTGGTGTTAAAATACACCAGTTATGCTATTTTGGACCACCAGGCTACTGATGTCATGCAGCCTGTCATTTTTGTGATTATACTTTTTCATAACGACAATGACAAGTTTGATGTTGGACGACAATAAAATGTTCATAATGTCACTGCGACAACTTTATACAGACATGTCGATAGACGTAGTACAAACCAGCCTTTAGTCTAGAAATCTTTGATTGTTTTGTACACTAGAGTACTCGCTCTGTTTAGCACATGGCCTCACATGTGAATCATTAAAAAGATGGGTGGGGCTAAGGCTTAAGATGGTGGGAATGATGCTGAATGGGTGTAGACAAAAAAAGAGCTCTCTAGTAGGTTTACCAAAACATTCAAGGGCCATTTCCTCAAAAGTGGGGTTACAAGATTATCAACTTTCAAAGCAGAATTACTTTTCCATTGTTCTGCAAGTGTACTGTATGATATACAATTTTCTAGCTCTGAGTCTCTACTTTTATCCAACATAAAAAACACAATTTCATATTTTGCTACGTAAGACCGATCCGAGCAGGTCGGTCACATACTGTATACCAAACTGGAAAAAAACTGACTGAAACCGGGAGGGAGTAAGTGAACTTAGAAACTCATTTTTGTTACCCGTTGCAAACCTTTTTGCTACGTTGTGCCCTAATAAATACAACCCAGCCCTCACCAGAAAAGAGTGCCTTGGTCCTCCTTTCTTTTTGATGACCAATTTACCCCTTTTACCAAAGAGCACCTTCTATCCACCAAAATGTACTATTGTGTACCTTAGTAGCACTTCCCTTCCTCCTCTTACTACCAGCCCTCACCAGAGTTGGGCTGTTTGTTCCTCCCAGGCCGTGCTGACTCCATGCCATCTTCAGACTGAACCTCCAGTAGGTAGGATCCCTGCGCCTCGCGGTCAAACACAGCCTCTGTATAAATGGAGCCCAGCTCTGGATCTACACGAAATAGACGGTGGTCCCCACTACTGTCACTCAAGAGGGAGTAAGTGATCTATAGGGCCACGACAGAGTACAATTAATGATGGTTCCCATATTAAGAAGTGAACACATTACAGAAATGTGATGAGTTCCTGATATGGATGCCTTATAGCATCATTCTATCACATCCTTGTGGTCAACGACTGTTCATAGAAACTAGAGTCACTGCAACATAATCCTTATATAAGTTCTCCTTCACAGTCGTATGGTCAAAGCCACACAGGCAGAATAACACACAGTCCCAACCACTTGACCACCACAGCTATGTGATATTAAGTTATGGATGGGTCAATGGATGTTGTGTTGTGCTGTGTTAGATGTTGCAGATGTGCCACTCACCTGTCCATTGAATGCCAGGTCCTTGTCTTGAGCAGACACCTGGAGGACCATGGTCCCCACCTTGGCTCCCTCCGTCACTGAAGCCTCATAGATGGAGGAGGTGAAGAATGGAACATTGTCGTTCACATCTAAGAGACAAGATTGAAAACATAATTATTTGAAGATTCAATTCAGAAACTATATCCAGGACAAAATGAAAAATGTTCATTGGTAGCACTGGTGCTCCCAACTTAAATAAGTTAGGAGCACCACGGAATTTAGGAGCCCCAGAAAATAAGATTGTTTTACTTGATAGAGATACAGTCTATATTGGCCCTATATGAATTCTAGCTAATCACATGTTGTGCCCTAGAACCTAATATGTAACACTGTAAATACATTCAATTATTATAATAGCTAAAATGTTGATACTGTACTGTACCTGTCGTTGAACTTACAAAGTCATTTGTGGAATATCAGGTTTTTACATTGTGTAAAAGCACTATTTTCCTACTGAGACGCATTACATTGATAATTGTACATTGTCTCTTTAAAAATGTCAGGTTGGTTTTGACTACATGCAAGATATCTGTCATTCATTCATTGCTATGATCATTGGTATCCTGAAGAAGAAGCCATCCCTTTTCCAAATGTTTGGATATACTGGTGAAGTTACCAGGGCCCGGTTTCCCAATAGCAATGGAATTTAGGCTTTTGAGTGTTTTAACAATGCAAATTTCCTATAAATGCTGAAGCTTTAACATGCGTTTCCCAAAACATGTGCCAATACTGAAAGGATCGAAAGAAAGGCAGCGCTGATCTCTGATCAGCTTTATCCATTCAAATCTTACCTGAACATTATAATTATTTCACAACACTGATGATGGATCAGCTCATAGAGAGGCTGCAAATATTGAGGCGGCTTATTCTAATGCTTACCCAATAATAATGCACTTAATCACAGACTCATTTGGCACATCATTGCGCACATGTTGTTACACATCATGAAATATATTGAGGCAACAATTACAGACAGTGTAGCCTACAAATATAACTCAATTGACTGAACATTACATTTCAATATGACTTACAGTGTCTTCAGAAATAATGTATACCACTTGACATATTGCACATTTTGTTGTGTTACAGCCTGAATTCAAAATGGATTAAAAAATAATAATTCTCACCCATCTACACAAAATACCCCATAATCACAAAATGAAAACATGTTTTTAGAAATTTTTGCACATTTATTGAAAATTAAATACAGAAATATCTCATTAATATAAGTAACCACAGAGTCAATCCATGTTAGAATCATATTTGGCAGTGATTATAGCTGAGTCTTTCTTGGTAAGTCTCTAAGAGCTTTGCACACCTAGATTGTACAATTGTTGGCCAATATTATTTTCAAAATTCTTCAAACTGTCAAATTGCTTGTTGATCATTGCTAGACAACCATTTTCAAGTCTTGCCATAGATTTTCAAGCAGATTTAGGCCAAAACTATAACTCGGAACTATAACTCGGAACATTCACTGTCTTCTTGGTAAGCAACCCCAGTGTAGATTTTGCCTTGTGTTTTAGGTTATTGTCCTGCTGAAAGGTGAATTCATCTCCCAGTGTCTGGTGGAAAGCAGACAGAACTAGGTTTTCTTATAGAATTTGTCTGTACTTCACTCCATTCCATTTATTTTTCATCCCCAAAACTCCCCCGTCCATAACAATTCCAAGCGTGCCCATAACATGATGCAGCCACCACTACACTTGAAAATATGAAGAGTTGTACTCAGTAACGTGTTGTATTGTATTTGCACAAACATAACACATTGTATTCAGGACAAACAGTTCATTGCGTTGCCATGTTTTGCAATATTACTTCAGTGCCTTGTTGCAAACAGGATGCATCTTTTGGAATATTAGTATTCTGTACAAGCTTCTTTCTTTGTATGCTGTCAATTAGGTTAGTATTGTGGAGTAACTACAATGTTGTTGATCCATCCTCACTTTTCTACTATCACAGCCATTAAACTCTGTTCAGTATTTAAGCTTTTCACTGACTTTGTGCTAATGGATGTATACAATTACAGATTTCAAAGAATAATGTTATATAATTATAGCTGAGAAAAAATAACGTATGAGTCATGGATCAATGTCAACAGAAGACAATAATGAATGCTTACAATTCACCCAGGGGCTGCTTTAACTTCCTCTGAAGTGACATTTTCACTTAGTCTCCCAGTGACATCAATTCATGACTCAGTAAAAAAAAAATGATGTTAAGTGGAAGTTAGGATTTGCCCCCTAGTGATGGGGCATTTGCAGGGTGTCTGAGTTGAGACGTACCTGTGACGTTGACATAGATGGTGGTGAACGCAGCCAGTGGTACCGCTGCTAAGTTCTCAGCCCGCACCCTCAGGGAGAAACTGGTCGTGGTCTCGTAGTCCAGCGGCTCCGAAACCAGGATGGAGGCTGAGCCATCCTCGCGATTGGGCGACAGGTAGAAGCGCACGGGCATGTTAGTCTCCGGGACCACACCCTCCTCCAGGTTATAGGTCACCCTGGAGTCGCCTAGCAACGAGGTTGCTTTGATCGTCTGACAAAAACAGAACGCAAACAATATTTTTTGGGGGGTAAATATGACAAAAACATTCAATGTTATACAATCTTATACACTCCGGTATAATATTGAGGTAATTTGTTTGTGGAGCAACAATTAGCGCTCATTGTCAAGTCAATTAGTGCTTACTGATTAAATCAGAGCATGCAACCGAAAATGTAATCAACTAAAAAAAGTAATGAACATTTCTGCAAAAAATGTACTGACGTGTATGCAGCCAGCAAACCAAATAGCTAAAAAAAAGGTACCCCCATATGCCATAATGAGATTGGCTTCCCATGCCACCCAGGCTGGTACCCGGACTGTTCCACGCACCACAATGGGAGTATCCCTGGCAGTGTTCTCTGGGATGACCACGCTGTAGCTGTCCTTTTCCCACTGCGGGGGCTGGTTCTTCACATTGGTAATGGTCACAGACATCTCTACAGATGTGCTGCGGTTCCCCCCGTCCGTGGCCATAATCTCCCGGGTAATGTAGGACCTCTGAAGTCAAAACAATAGCAAGGAAATATGATTCTGTCTGAAATACGGTTCATTTAGTTCATTAGGCCTGACATGGTCCAGTAAGTTTATGGCACTGTATTTTATACTGCTATATAGCTGTATCACCTGCACTGATCAATTTTACCGTGCTTGAGCAAGATGCTGGTTGACCGGCTGAATGACTGACCTGTGATAAGGGCTTGTTGACTGATGGTAGACTGACCTGTGATATGGGCTGATTGACTGAATGGTTGACGTCTGGTTGACTGACCTGTGATATGGGCTGGTTGACATACACCCAGCCGGTAACAGGGTTGACCCTCAGGTACTCAGGCTTCTCCTGGGATATGGAGTAGGTGACGGCAGCGTTGGTACCAAAGTCGTCGTCATGTGCCGCCACACGCAGGAAACTGGTGCCGATCATTGTGTCCTCTCTCAGAAAATCTATGAGAGACAGTAACAGACAAAATAATATGCTCAACACTCTGGAGTAAGGTTGCGGTTGGTCACAGGCTGAATCAGTAGACCACAAATCAATTGTTTACATACTTAAGTGTGTTTATGTATGTTTACATCTTTATGTATGGCAATACAGTTAAAGACATAATGGCAACATTATGATGAAAAGTAAAAAGGAACTATGCATAACGTACATAAACCCTTTTCGAATAGCTTTGGTTAATAGTCTATATCATTAAAATGAATGATTAGTCTGCCATCAACCATACGTATTATTCATATTATAATCATATTATGTATTATCATATGCATACTACCACACTCACACTCGTAGCGTAGGTTCTCAAACTTGGGGCTGTTGTCATTCTGGTCCAAGATGATGACGTTGAGCTGACAGATCCCTATAAGGGGCTCCTCAGCCCAGTCTGTAGCCGTCACCGTGATGGAGTACTCTCTCTGACGCTCCCGGTCGAACCGCCGCGCTGTCACGATCACACCTGAGGTCAGAGGCCAAAGGTCATGACTAGACCCCTTGAGTTTTCCTGTGGTAACTATGTGGCCATGAAATTGAGGACAAACTCTGGGCACTAGTTTTAGATAACAATTTCAGTCCTTAAGTTTGATTTTTCCTGGTCAGCTCAAAAAAAAAAACTCAAGGTCGTAGAGTGGCTTGTTAATATAATAGCTCTATTTGTCATGACATTATTGATTAACATATTGTTATACTTATCCTGAAACCATTTATAATTAATACAGTATATTGTAATACTACAAAACATGGTTATAGGACATAAATAAAGGTTAAGTATGAGGTGTTACACTTCATTTCAATGGGGCTCTTTGGATTACTGTACAGGCATAAGAGGTGATTTATCGGAACCTAGCATTCTTTTTTTTTTTTATCCTTGTCTCATCGCACACCAGCAACTCCTGTGGTGGGCCGGGCGCAGTGCACGCTAACCAAGGTCGCCAGGTGCACGGTGTTTCCTCCGACACATTGGTGCGGCTGGCTTCCGGGTTGGATGCGCGCTGTGTTAAGAAGCAGTGCGGCTTGGTTGGGTTGTGTATCGAAGGACGCATGACTTTCCCGAGCCCGAACGGGAGTTGTAGTGATGAGACAAGATAGTAGCTACTAACAATTGGATACCACGAAATTGGGGAGAAAAGGGGGTAAACATTTTTTTTTTTTAAAGTACCACCACGGCTAACCGGACTGTGGGATCCTTGCCGACTGTACCTACCTGTGTCAGGGTGGACTCTGAAGGCAGGTATGGCGCTGTCTCTGTGCATCAGGCCGTACTTGACCTTCCCATTGGCCCCCTCGTCTGCATCCACCGCGTGCACTTGTAATACGAAGGTTCCTGTGGGCTGGTTCTCCAACACGGACGCCTGCTCCCTGTACTGCTGACACTGAGAGAGGGAGGAAGGATGTGTGTGTGTGTGTGTGTGTGTGTGTGTGTGTGTGTGTGTGTGTGTGTGTGTGTGTGTGTGTGTGTGTGTGTGTGTGTGTGCGTGTGTGTGTGTGTGTGTGTGTGTGTGCGTGCGTGCGAGAGAGAGAGAAAGGGGGAATAATAAGTTAAAACTGATAGTTATAAACTACTCAATGTAGTCTATGTCTACATTTGTACAGTACACGTGATAGGACGGAGAATAGAGCAATGATATTCCTTTGTTTGAAGGTCCACCACCGCATCAAACCTCAGCTAAACATTGCAACGCCCACCCTGTCTTTCCCTGGTATCCTGTTTACTTTATCCCTCGATGAGTCTGCCCCAGAGAGACCTCTGTTTAATTAACACACATACAAGTCAAATACTCTCTCAGAGTACAGACACCCCACAGAGAGAGAGAGAGAGAAAGAGAGAAGAGAGAGAGAGCGGGAGCGGGAGGGAGAGGAGCCAATATGCCAAACAGTAAACTATACATATTAGCAATATCAATGGCAAAGTATTAAAACATGAATCATAACCTAGGCTCTGGGTATTCAGGCATAAATGTATATTTAGAAATATCAACTCGACACCTTCCAGCCATCCACTGGACCGCATAACTTCATGGACTTTATGAACACGTAGCAGACCTAATTAAGGAGGAAGTTCATTTGACACGTATAGTATATCATGATGATACAGTACTTTTTTCATCAATGAATTCAAATCCCTGTGGAATACCTAAAGATAGCATGGGTGGACGGCTGGACACACTAATCAGAGCTCTGGGGGAAACATAAGGAGATACTGTAAGGAGACGGGGGAAGTGAGAGAGAGTGAAAGAGAGACGGTCAGACAGACAGACAGACAGACAGACTAAAACATCGAAGGCTACCTAGAAGACAATTATTTTACTACTGCTGTTGTGTTACTGTGTATATAAAGGATTCATCCACAAGGCTTTTTTCTCACCTTCTCAAAGACGGGTTTGTTGTTGTTGACATCATCAACGCCCACTATGACCCAGGCAGTAGCAGAGAGTGGGTGTGGCCCCCCGGAGGCGTTGTCGTCTGTAGCTGTTACATTGAGGACGTACTCCAGGCCCTGGAGCTTGGGAGCGGGGGTGAAGCGCAGACGGATCAACCCTAAAAAGACGAGCGACCAGAGTACCATTACAACCTTAGCAAAGGACCCCCCCCCCACCTACTGTTGGGGGTATTAAAAAGTTACTTTTTAGTTTTGCTGCAGCCAGGTACATTGTAAATGTGACTTACTATCTCACAGGGTGATGCCAAACAACACCCTCCAACCAAAACTCATGTATTGAAATACATCTCTTAAATATACCCCTGATGGTGCAGTTACATCCATTTTTAACCACATGTTTTTCTATTGCATTTCAGAACAGATCAACTTTTGAATGACCCCAACTGTACTGTCACCCTGCTCAGCTGGGAAAAGGTTCTCATTCCCAAGGCTAGAAACCAGGCAGCACGCATGCACGTTTAGATTATTCTCCCCTTGTCTTGCTTTTGCATAACAGGAAGGATGAAATAACAAATGAGAGGAGAACAGCATCTGAGTCAACTGTACTCTCTGTCAACACCAACATCAATGGGTGCAAGATGCTACTTGTGATCTGGGGAAATCTCATTGAGGTAAAAGAGAGAGCGAGAGGGAGAGAGAGGGAGAGAGAGAGAGAGAGAGAGAGAGAGAGAGAGAGCACAGGACTTTTTGCTCTTGTTGTGGTATCATTCATCTCCCACTGTTCCTCCTGATTAAAGACAACAAGCATGCACCCAAATGGGACAGGTGTTCTTTCACTCCACTCGTGCCGACTGTAGTCTACTTATTTCTCTCTCATTGTCTGTGGAGAAAGAAGTCTCTGCTTATACAGACAATGAATGTTAATCGAAAATGTCTAGACACAAAACTATTAATGATATAATATATTTCTCCGGTCTCATGTTGTTTTTCATCCCATACTGTATGTTTCCACCAAAAAGCTGTTATAAATTCAACAACAAAGAAAATAAGAAAAATAAGACAAAAAAAGACACATTGATGTTCTGGTCTACCCTATTTAAAGTGCTCGAAATAACAGAATGTATCATTTCAATAAGACACAACTGTGGTGGCTCCCTGGCTAACTGTTATCCTATTAACCTACAGCTGCCTGCCTTTGGCATAATCTTTAAGATCAATGAGAAAGGGAGGACAGAGGAGAGCAGAAAAGAGGAGTAAACTCCAAGATGGGGGCTGGCAGTGTAGAAACTGTAGATTGTGAGCTATGATTGAGCAACTCATGTGAAATTGAATTGAAAGGGTTGGTTGACAAATGTCACCCAGTCTGACAAATGTCCTACTGGTTACGGATCAGAGGGTGAATAAAGAATGACAGATTGCACAGCCACAAAATACAGAGTACTCAGCAGAGAACTATTTTCTATATGAGAGAATAAACTACCCTGAACAAAAATATTAACGCAACATCAAATCAAATAAATTGTATTGTCACATGCGCTGGTTGGACGTACTGCCAAATTCTCTAAAATGACATTGGAGGAGGCTTATGGTAGAGAAATTAACATTAAATTATCTGACAACAGCAGTGTGACAAAACGGCACATTTTAGTGGCCTTTTATTTTCCACAGCACAAGATGCACCTGTGTAATGATGATGCGGTTTAATCAGCTTCTTGATATACCACACCTGTCAGCATGATGGATTATCTTGGCAATGGAGAAATGCTCACTAACAGGGATGTTAACAAATTTGTGCACAACATTTGAAAGAAATTAGCTTTTTGTGCATTTGGAAAATGTGTGATCTTTTATTTAGCTCATGAAACATGGGACCAGCACTTTACATATTGTGTTTATATTTATGTTCAGTATATGTTGGTAAATACAGTAATGTAGTTCTTTATATTTATGACTTCAATAACAAACAGACTGCGCTTCTATTGAAATTGCTGCATTTTCATCAACCTTGAGTGTCAAAAGTATTGACACAGCATAAAATAAGTACAAATCATTCCACATACAACATAGGGCTCATTCTGTTAATAAGCAAGGACACGTATGGGCAAGAGTTATACCTGTATATTAGGAGTGCTATGAAAGCCCAATGAGAAAATTTAAAATGTAAATTATAAAGTAACAAAGTAAGTGTCACCTTTCTGGCTGTCGATGACAAAGTTGCCCTCCTCGTTGCCAGCTGTAATTGAGTACACTATTCCATCACCATCCGGGTCCTTAGCCAGTACCGTGGCAACGAGAGTGTTGGGGCCTGCATCCTCAGAGACAAAGGTCCGATAGCTGGTGAGGGATAGGAGAAAATCATTATGTGTACAACAACAATACAGACAATAGCAAACAGGCCTGATTGCACACACACATCAGATCAAATCAAATAGGTTTGTCACATGCACCAAATACAACAGGTGTAGACCATACCGTGAAATGCTTACGTACATACCCTTAACCAACAATGCAGTTCAAGAAATAGAATAATAGAAAATATTTACAAAATAAACTAAAGTAAAAATGTGTACATGTAGGTAGGGGTAAAGTGACTATACGTAGAGAGTAAACTGCGAGTAGCAGCAGTATAAAAACAAAGGGCGGGGGGGTCAATGTATATAGTCCAGTTGGCCATCAATTTTATGGCTTGGGGGTAGAAGCTGTTAAGGAGCCTTTTGGACCTAGACTTGGCGCTCCGGTACCGCTTCCCTTGCGGTAGCAGAGAGAACAGTCTATGACAATTATTTGGGCCTCTGACACCGCCTAGTATATACTGTAGGTCCTGGATGTCAGGAAGCTTGGCCTCAGTGATGTACTGGGCTGTACGCACTGCCCTCTGTAGCGCCTTACTGTCAGATGCCGAGCAGTTGACATACCAGGCGGTGATGCAACCGGTAAGGATTTTCTCCATGGTGCAGCTGTAGAACTTTTTGAGGATCTGGGGACCCATGTCTTGGTGTGTTTGGACCATGATAGTTTGTTGGTGATGTGGACACCAAGGAACTTGAAACTCTCGACCTGCCTCAATCCAGCCCTGTAGATGTTAATGGCAACCTGTTCGGCCCTCCTTTTCTTGTAGTCCATGATCAGCTCCTTTGTCTTATTCACATTGAGGGAGAGGTTGTTGTCCTGGCCCCACACTGCCAGGTCTCTGACCTCCTCCCTATAGGCTGTCTCATCGTTGCCTACCACTGTTGTGTCATCAGCAAACTTGGGGCGGCAGGGTAGCCTAGTGGTTAGAGCGTTGGACTAGTAACTGGAAGGTTGAAAGTTCAAACCCCCGAGATGACAAGGTACAAATCTGTCGTTCTGCCCCTGAACAGGCAGTTAACCCACTGTTCCTAGGCCATCATTGAAAATAAGAATTTGTTCTTAACTGACTTGCCTTGTTAAATAAAGGTAAAAAAAATAAAAAACTTAATGATGGTGTTGGAGTCGTGCTTGGCCACGCAGTCGTGTGTGAACAAGGACTACAGGAGGGGACAAAGAATGCACCCTTGAGGGGCCCCTGTGTTGAGGATCTGCGTGGCAGATGTGTTGTTGCCTACCCTTACCACCTGGGGGTGGCCCGTCAGGAAGTCCAGGATCCAGTTACAGACTGAGGTGTTCAGTCCCAGGGTCCTTAGCTTAGTGATGAGCTTTGTGGGCACTATGGTGTTGAACGCTGAGCTGTAGTCAATGAACAGCATTCTCACCTTTTGTCTAGGTGGGAAAGGGCAGTGTGGACTGCGATTGAGATTGAGTCAACTGTCAATCTGTTGGGGCGGTATGCAAATGGAAGTTTCCGTGATGATGTGGTTGATATGAGTCATGACCAGTCTTTCAAAGCACTTCATGGCTACCGACGTGAGTGCTACGCGGCCATTCTTAAGGGGAGGAGAAAAAACTTTAAAGTTAAATGACACAGGCAGTGATATGTGGAAGAGAGAGAGGTACAGAGGTATAGAAAGAGAGAGAGAGAGAGAGAGAGAGAGAGAGAGAGATGGAGAGAGAGAGAGAGAGAGAGAGGTACAGAGGTATAGAAAGAGAGAGAGAGAGGGAGAGAGAGAGAGAGAGAGAGAGAGAGAGAGAGATGGAGGGAGAGAGAGAGAGAGAGAGAGAGAGAGAGAGAGAGAGAGAGAGAGAAATAATAGACATGAGTATAATGTAAGAAGAGGGGCAGAGTTTGAGTGAGTTTAAGTTGACTCGTCAGCAGAATGCAAACCTGTGTGTGTGTTTGTTTGTGTGTCTCCAATGTGATTGATGGTTTTCAGAAGAACGCTGATGGGTGATTAATCTCCGCCAGCTGTGACAGTCGCCGTGGCAACATGAGTGACCTGTAATCTGTCATCCGGCTCAAAGGGCACTTCACGCGCCTCTAGACGGGACTGCTCAGGCATTTCTCCGCTGAGTATCACTCCTCCTATCCTCAATGTATCTCTTCCTCTTTCTCGCTGATCTAAGGAGACGATACCACACAAAACTTACCCTGTCTGTCGGTTCAGTCTGATACCTAACACTTAGACATGAGAGGGCATCTTAGATGTGCTGGCGCTCTAGCGAAGTTCTCTGGCACATGACTGACAGTACAAGACCTGAGTCACTCAGAAGAGTTAATGCAGCCAGCAGATATGAACATTTTCAAAAACTGTCACCCTCCTCCCTGTCAGCTTTCCAAAAACACCTTCACCCACTTTACACATGGTTCGCTCATTTTGATTCTAAGATACCTGTATGGTATTACCTCTCAATTGGGTAGGGTGTAATCTGTGTGTCACACCCTGACCATAGTTTGCTTTGTATGTTTCTATGTTTTGTTTGGTCAGGGTGTGATCTGAGTGGGCATTCTATGTTGGATGTCTTGTTTGTCTGTTTCTGTGTTTGGGCCTGATATGGTTCTCAATCAGAGGCAGGTGTTAGTCATTGTCTCTGATTGGGAGCCATATTTAGGTAGCCTGTTTTGTGTTGGGTTTTGTGGGTGGTTGTCTCCTGTGTCAGTGTTTGTACCACACAGGACTGTTTCGGGTTTTCACGGTTCTTGTTTTGTAGTTTATTCATGTATAGTTTCATTATTAAAGAACCATGAATTATAACCACGCTGCATTTTGGTCCGCCTCTCCTTTACAGGAAGAATCCCGTTACACTGTGTGATGTTTGTTAGGTATAATTATGTGCAGTATATTGGGGCGGCAGGTAACCTAGTGGTTAGAGCATTTTGGCCAGTAACCGAAAGGTTGCTGGATCGAATCCCCAAGCTGACAAGGTAAACATCTGTCATTCAGCCCCTGAACAAGGTAGGCTGTCATTGTAAATTAGAATCTGTTCCTAACTGACTTGCCTAGTCAGATAAAGGTTAAACATAAAATATTAGTAACAAGTGTATCAATTGAACTTTTAAATCTGTCACTACTACTATATTATAGAAGAACTCTTCACCATACAGCTAAAATGGGAGGATGGGAGAGGGATTATCCTGCTAAACTGGACTACTGATGGAGCGCGGGGGGGGGGGGGGGGGGGGGGGGTTAGTTCAATACTGATGGAGGAGGAGGGGGTTGTAGTTCAATTGTTATTGTTCTGTATTTTGTTATGCTTTAGGGAGGGTAGCTAATGCTTTTGCAACAGATGATGGGGATCCTAATGAAATCTTAAAGTACAGTATGGTCTACTGATGTTGGGGGAAGAGGTTATGGGGTTTGTAGTGTACAGTAGACCTGCATATTCACTCACACAGTCTGGGAGAACTCTGGGGCCTGGTCGTTTATGTTGGCCATGCGGATGCGGATGGTGGCGGTGCCCGAGTGAGGCTCCTCCCCGTTATCCACAGCCATCACCACAAACTCATACAGGTGGTTGGGCCTCTCGTAGTCCAGACGGCCCGCAGGGAAGATGGTTCCGTGGGGAGAAATGCTGAAGTCTGGGCTTAAAGTGTAGTAGGTGAGCTCCGCATTCAACCCAGAGTCACAGTCACTGGCTAACACTGCGGCAGAGGTACAGAAGGGTTGTATTTATGAGGCACAAAATCAGAGAAAAGGTACTGAAAACAAGAGGGCACTAGCTGAACATTTCCAATAAGAAACACACATTTCGGTTTCCGTTGCAATATGTTTTTCTATGGTGTGCCCAAATGAACACGACCCTGGTCTCTAAGGTCACAGTCTGGAACAGAAATCTGATGAATCTGTTGGCATATGTCGGCAGAGCTGCACGCTAGCATCTATTTATTACTGTAACAACAGAATAATTTCAGAATAATTCATTGTAAGGTCTACAACAGGCGTTTAGGTCACCAGGCTGCTCGTTATGGCGTACACCTGTCACCATTGTTACGCACATCTGCGCATAATGACACTCACCTGGACTCCATCACCTCCCTGATTACCTTCCCTATATATGTCACTCCCTTTGGATCCTTCCCCAGGCATTATTGTTTCTGTTCCTGTGTCATGTCTGTGCGTTGTTAGCTATTCTTGTTTTGTTTCATGTTGCATTTATTTATTAAAACACTCACTCCCTGAACTTGCTTCTCGAGTCCCAGCGCACACATTATAGAAATGCTTATCAACAATGCAGGTTTAAGAAAAAAATAAGTGATAAGAAAGTATTTACTAGTTAAATTGAAGTAAACAATAAAGAAAGAAAAAAAGAAGAAAAAAGGAGGAAAAATGAAAAATGACTAATAATTAAAGAGCAACAATAAAATAACAGTAGCTAGGCTATATACAGGGGGTACTGGTACAGAGTCAATGTGGAGGCTATATACAGGGGGTACTGGTACAGAGTCAATGTAGAGGCTATATACAGGGGGTACTGGTACAGAGTCAATGTGGAGGCTATATACAGGGGGTACTGGTACAGAGTCAATGTGGAGGCTATATACAGGGGGTACTGGTACAGAGTCAATGTGGAGGCTATATACAGGGGGTACTGGTACAGAGTCAATGTGGAGGCTATATACAGGGGGTACTGGTACAGAGTCAATGTGGAGGCTATATACAGGGGGTACTGGTACAGAGTCAATGTAGAGGCTATATACAGGGGGTACTGGTACAGAGTCAATGTGGAGGCTATATACAGGGGGTACTGGTACAGAGTCAATGTGGAGGCTATATACAGGGGGTACTGGTACAGAGTCAATGTGGAGGCTATATACAGGGGGTACTGGTACAGAGTCAATGTGGAGGCTATATACAGGGGGTACTGGTACAGAGTCAATGTGGAGGCTATATACAGGGGGTACTGGTACAGAGTCAATGTGGAGGCTATATACAGGGGGTACTGGTACAGAGTCAATGTGGAGGCTATATACAGGGGGTACTGGTACAGAGTCAATGTGGAGGCTATATACAGGGGGTACTGGTACAGAGTCAATGTGGAGGCTATATACAGGGGGTACTGGTACAGAGTCAATGTGGAGGCTATATACAGGGGGTACTGGTACAGAGTCAATGTGGAGGCTATATACAGGGGGTATTGGTACAGAGTCAATGTGGAGGCTATATACAGGGGGTATTGGTACAGAGTCAATGTGGAGGTTATATACAGGGGGTACTGGTACAGAGTCAATGTGGAGGCTATATACAGGGGGTACTGGTACAGAGTCAATGTGGAGGCTATATACAGGGGGTACTGGTACAGAGTCAATGTGGAGGCTATATACAGGGGGTACTGGTACAGAGTCAATGTGGAGGCTATATACAGGGGGTACTGGTACAGAGTCAATGTGGAGGCTATATACAGGGGGTACTGGTACAGAGTCAATGTGGAGGCTATATACAGGGGTACTGATACAGAGTCAATGTGGAGGCTATATACAGGGGTACTGGTACAGAGTCAATGTGGAGGCTATATACAGGGGGTACTGGTACAGAGTCAATGTGGAGGCTATATACAGGGGGTACTGGTACAGAGTCAATGTGGAGGCTATATACAGGGGGTACTGGTACAGAGTCAATGTGGAGGCTATATACAGGGGGTACTGGTACAGAGTCAATGTGGAGGCTATATACAGGGGGTACTGGTACAGAGTCAATGTGGAGGCTATATACAGGGGGTACTGGTACAGAGTCAATGTGGAGGCTATATACAGGGGGTACTGGTACAGAGTCAATGTGGAGGCTATATACAGGGGGTACTGGTACAGAGTCAATGTGGAGGCTATATACAGGGGGTACTGGTACAGAGTCAATGTGGAGGCTATATACAGGGGGTACTGGTACAGAGTCAATGTGGAGGCTATATACAGGGGGTACTGGTACAGAGTCAATGTGGAGGCTATATACAGGGGGTACTGGTACAGAGTCAATGTGGAGGCTATATACAGGGGGTACTGGTACAGAGTCAATGTGGAGGCTATATACAGGGGGTACTGGTACAGAGTCAATGTGGAGGCTATATACAGGGGGTACTGGTACAGAGTCAATGTGGAGGCTATATACAGGGGGTACTGGTACAGAGTCAATGTGGAGGCTATATACAGGGGGTACTGGTACAGAGTCAATGTGGAGGCTGTATACAGGGGGTACTGGTACAGAGTCAATGTGGAGGCTATATACAGGGGGTACTGGTACAGAGTCAATGTGGAGGCTATATACAGGGGGTACTGGTACAGAGTCAATGTGGAGGCTATATACAGGGGGTACTGGTACAGAGTCAATGTGGAGGCTATATACAGGGGGTACTGGTACAGAGTCAATGTGGAGGCTATATACAGGGGGTACTGGTACAGAGTCAATGTGGAGGCTATATACAGGGGGTACTGGTACAGAGTCAATGTGGAGGCTGTATACAGGGGGTACTGGTACAGAGTCAATGTGGAGGCTATATACAGGGGGTACTGGTACAGAGTCAATGTGGAGGCTATATACAGGGGGTACTGGTACAGAGTCAATGTGGAGGCTATATACAGGGGGTACTGGTACAGAGTCAATGTGGAGGCTATATACAGGGGGTACTGGTACAGAGTCAATGTGGAGGCTATATACAGGGGGTACTGGTACAGAGTCAATGTGGAGGCTATATACAGGGGGTACTGGTACAGAGTCAATGTGGAGGCTGTATACAGGGGGTACTGGTACAGAGTCAATGTGGAGGCTATATACAGGGGGTACTGGTACAGAGTCAATGTGGAGGCTATATACAGGGGGTACTGGTACAGAGTCAATGTGGAGGCTATATACAGGGGGTACTGGTACAGAGTCAATGTGGAGGCTATATACAGGGGGTACTGGTACAGAGTCAATGTGGAGGCTATATACAGGGGGTACTGGTACAGAGTCAATGTGGAGGCTATATACAGGGGGTACTGGTACAGAGTCAATGTGGAGGCTATATACAGGGGGTACTGGTACAGAGTCAATGTGGAGGCTGTATACAGGGGGTACTGGTACAGAGTCAATGTGGAGGCTATATACAGGGGGTACTGGTACAGAGTCAATGTGGAGGCTATATACAGGGGGTACTGGTACAGAGTCAATGTGGAGGCTATATACAGGGGGTACTGGTACAGAGTCAATGTGCGGCGGCACAGGTTAGTCGAGGTAATTGAGGTAATATGTACATGTAGGTAGCTTAAAAGTGACTATGCATAGATAATAAACAGAGAGTAGCAGCAGTGTAAAAATAGTCTGGGTAGCCTTTTGGTTAGCTGTTCAGAAGTCTCATGGCTTGGGGGTTGAAGCTGTTTAGAAGCCTCTTGGACCTGGACTTGGCGCTCCAGTACCGTTTGTCGTGCAGTAGCAGAGTGAACAGGGTATGACTAGAGTGGCTGGAGTCTCTGGATATTTTTAGGGCCTTCCTCTAACACCGCCTGGTATAGAGGTCCTGGATGGCAGGAAGCTTGGCCCCAGTGACGTACTGGGCCGTACGTACTACCCTCTGTACTGTCTTGCGCTGAGCAGTTGCCATAGCAGGCGGTGATGCAACCAATTGTGCAGCTGTAGAACTTTTTGAGGATCTGAGGACCCATGTCAAATCGTTTCAGTCTCCTGAGGGGGAAAAGGCATTGTGGTGCCCTCATCACAACTGTCTTGGTGTGTTTGGACCATGACAGTTTGTCGGTGATGTGGACACCAACGAACTTGAAGCTCTCAACCTGCTCCACTACAGTCCCGTCGATCAGAGTGGGGGCGTGCTCGGCCCTCCTTTTCCTGTAGTTCACGATCAGCTCCTTTGTCTTGATCACGTTGAGGGAGAGGAGGAGGTTGTTATCCTGGCACCACACTGCCAGGTCTCCAACCTCCTCTCTATAGGCTGTCTCATCGTTGTCGGTGATCTCCCTACCACTGTTGTGTCATCGGCAAACTTGATGGTGGTGTTGGAGTCGTGCTTGGCCACACAGTCATGGGTGAACAGGGAATACAGGAGGTGACTGAGCATGCACCCCTGAGGAGCCCCCATGTTGAGTATCAGCATGGCAGATGTGATGTTACCTACCCTTACCACCTGGGAGAGGCTCATCAGGAGGTCCAGGATCCAGTTGCAGAGGGAGGTGTTTCTCCCAGGGTCCTTAGCTTAGTGATTCGCTTTGTGGGCACTATGGTGTTGAGCTGTAGTCAATGGATAGCATTCTCACATATGTGTTCCTTTTGTCCAGGTGGGAAAGGGCAACAACAGAGATTGCGTCAGCTGTGGATCTGTTGGGGCGGTATGCAAATTGGAGATAATGGTGTTGATGTGAGCCATGACCAGACTTTCAAAGCACTTACATTGGTGTTCTTGGGCACAGGGGCTATGGTGGTATGCTTGAAACATGTTGGTATTACAGTCTCGGGCAGGGACACGTTGAAAATGTCAGTGAAAACACTTGCCAGTTGGTCAGCGCATGTTTGGAGTACACATCCTGGTAATCCACCTGGCCCCGCGGCCTTGTGAATGTTGACCTGTTTAAAGGTCTTACTCACATCGGCTACGAAAAGCGTGATCACACAGTTGTCCAGACCAGCTGGTGCTCTCATGCACGCTTCAGTGTTGCTTGCCTCGAAGCGAGCATAGAAGTCATTTAGCTCTACTGGTAGGCTTGTGTCACTGGGCAGCTCACAGCTGTGCTTCCCTTTGTAGTCCGTAATAGTTTGCAAGTCCTGCCACATCCGACGAGTAGTACAATTCAATCTTAGTCCTGTATTGATGCTGTGCCTGTTTGATGGTTTGTCGGAAGGCATAGCGGGATTTCTTATATGTGTCCAGGTTAGAGTCCCGCTCCTTGAAAGAAGCAGCTCTAGCCTTTAGATCAGTGCGGATGTTGCCTGTAATCCATGGCTTCTGGTTTGGGTATGTATGTACAGTCACTGTGGGGACGAGGTCATAGATGCACTTACTGATGAAGCAAGTGACTGATGTGGTGTACTCCTCAATGCCATCGGAAGAATCCCGGAACATATTTCAGTCTGTGCTAGCAAAACAGCACTGTACCTTAGCATCTGCGTTATCTGACCACTTCCGTATTGAGCAAGTTACTGGTACTTCCTGCTTTCATTTTTGCTTGTAAGCAGGAATCAGGAGGATAGAATTATGGTCAGATTTGCAAAATGGAGGGTGAGCTTTGTACGCGTCTCTGTGTGTGAAGTAAAGCTGGTCTAGAGGTTTTTTCCCTCTGGTTGCACATGTAACATTAGGTAAACAGATTTAAGTTTCCTTGCATTAAAGTCCCCGGCCACTAGGAGCACCACCTCTGGATGAGCATTTTCTTGTTTGCTTAAGGTCTTATACAGCTCGTTGAGTACAGTCTTAGTGCCAGCATCAGTTTGTGGTGGTAAATAGACAGCTACGAAAAATATAGATGAAAACTCTCTCTGTAAATAGTGTGGTCAACAGCTTATCATGAGATACTCTACGTCAGGCGAGCAAAAATTGGAGACTTCATTAATAGTAGATTTCGTGCACCAGCTGTTACTGACAAATAGACACAGACCTCCACTGTAAATTAAACTCGTTAAAGAAAAAATCTTTGTCCAGTACGAGGTGAGTAATCGCTGTTCTGATATCCAGAAGGTATTTTCAGTCATAAGAGGCGGTGGCAGAAACATTATGTACAAAATAAGTTACAAATAATGCCAAAAACACACACAATAACATAATTGGTTAGGAGTCCTTAAAACGGCAGCCATCCCTTCCGGCGCCATTGTATACTTTTGAGGACCTTTTTGGGAGCAACCATTGATTCCTATTCAAAATCCTATTTTCTCTAACCTTAAACCTAACTCTAACCCTTACCCTAACTCCAAACTACTAACCCTAACCCTAATTGTAACCCTAACCCTAAACTAACCACTAAGCCCAAAATGTCCTTTTTAGGACCGGCCAAATGTCCTCACTTGTCTGAATTCTCCTTTACTATTCTTTACTATACTTGTGAGGACTTCTGGTATAGTAAAACACACACACACAGCACACAACACACACTAGGAAGACAGAGCTGCATTCTCATCTTACCTTGGAGGAGAGAGGTTGCTGTGGTGACTGTCTCAGAGACTCCATCAACACTGTAAATGGACTGGAGAAATTCTGGGACACAGTCGTTCTCATCCGTTATCACCACCTGGACCTGCTCAGGGGAAACGAGAGAGAGAAGAGGGGGATGAGGAGTAAAATAATATGGGGAAAGTTGGAAGGGAGGGAGCCAAGAGGGAAAGGAGATGGGGAAATGAGAGAGAGACAAGAGGGGGACAGGTGACAGAGAAGAGAGGGAAATAAATGGAAAATTAGCAAGTCTCTCATAACCCAAAGTTCTACATGTAGGACACAGAAGTGGGACATTTTGTTAAGACTATATAAAATCCTGCGGGTATAATGCTTTACAACTATTTATAAGCGCGTATAAGCCTTTATAATGTCTTATAACAAAGCTTATAATAGGTTATGTTTTTATGTATCAACATCTCAACTGACTCAAAATAACTGCTATTTCGTCAAGATCATTATGAGATGAAAATGTGTCATTATAACGGGGTTATTGATGCTCATGATGTCTTACAATGCATTATGACCGCATCGGTAATTTTTTCTCCTCCCAGTATGACATTTCAGTAAACAATAAGTAAATTGTTACTGAAATGTCATACTGGGAGGAGAAAAACTAAATTGCACTTTAGTTTCTAAAAGTTGCCACCTCAACATTTCCTTTATCTTCCAGCTCATGAACTCTGCTTCTAAAATGGAAATGTTCCCGACCTGTCTTTTTGGCAGAACTAGGCCCTTAGCGCTGCACCCGTACTCACTCACTCGCTCTGTCCCTCGCTACATTCTCTCTCTCTCTCTCTCTCTCTCTCTCTGTCTCTCTCTCTGTCTCTCTCTCTCTGTCTCTCTGTCTCTCTCTCTCTGTCTGTCTCTCTCTCTGTCTCTCTCTCTCTCTCCCTCTCTCTCTCTCTCTCTCTCTCTGTCACTGTCAGAGTGTAAAGCGTGAAGTGACAGCTGAGTAATAGCACTGAAAATAGCTGGAAAGGTTTCCTATAAGCCAACACTCTACATCCAACAGACCAAGTCAGATATAAAGTTCTGTTTTGTATCTGAAATGGGGAGTGTGGAATAAATGTCTGACATGATAATTGGATGACAAAATCATTTACTAAATAATTGAGAAGGTTTAAATAAATTCTGGTAAGCAAACTGACTTCCAGGCTGAATTCTATAGGGAGATGGCTGTCTGGTTGAGTCAACTTCATGGTTGCTATAGATTTGCTCGACACCTCGTGACAGTCTTTACAGTACATACAACATTTACACTGAGACATAGATAAGAAAGTAGGGTGACAAATTTGAAGATTTAGGTGTCCAGACCATCCCTAGTTTCACAATGCCTTCCTTCCAAGTCCCGTTCTTCACTGGATCGAATGTGAGGAAGTCTGGAAATCGAGGCTAAATGCACACACATACACACATACACATACATCCCTCCTTTAACCCCACACACACCAATTGCACACACACTCCATCACTAACTTCGATGGCGCTGCTGAGGCCCCCTGGACCCTCACTGGCCCTGACCATGAGGAGGTATCGTCTCTGGTCATTCTCATAGTCCAGCGTGCGGGTCAGGCTGATCTCCCCCGTCTCCTGCTGCATGCTGAACAGGCTGCTGGGGTTGATCAGCAGGCTGTAGCTGATTGGCTGCTTCTGGAAGGAGATGGCCAACACCACCAGGAAGCTTAGAGGAAACAGAAATATGTCATTAACAGTATACTAATAGTATAGTGCTACAGTTCTGGACCAAAATAAGTGAAGTTGTGCCTGTTGTGGGACCAAGGATGTTCCCAATGTTGCTGTTTTCACTGATGTCGCAATGTGTGATATTCTAATTAAATCCCTAATCCCCATACAGAGTTGAATTGCAATGTCTGTGGACACGTGTGCGTGTGTGTGTGTGTGTGTGTGTGTGTGTGTGTGTGTGTGTGTGTGTGCGTTAACATGTTGAGTGTGTATGCATCTAGCCTGGCCTCAGATCTGTTTGTGCTCTTGCCAAATCCATTGCTGTCATTGTCAAGCCATGTTTGTGTGATAGCACAAACAGACTGGCACTCAGGCTAGTGTATATCTATGTCATATGTGTATAAACCTATACACTCCCAGTACTCACGACTGTCCCTCTGGGGTGTTCTCTGGTATGGAGATAACGTAGGACGTGTTGGTGAACTGTGGTGCTCTGGGTCCTGCTATGACCGACACCATGGCCGGAGCACTGCGGCTTCCCAGCCTGTCAAAGGCCACCACACTCAGCAGATACACCCTGTCTCTCTGCAAGGGGAGACCCGTGGTCAGGACGTGACCACTCTTCTTGTCCACTGCAAAGCAGCCATCACCACCTGTTAGGTACATCAATCAGGCAATACATATATTAATGAATCAGTCAGATGTATTTGTAAAGCCCTTGTGTGTTGTGGCATTGATGTGAAAGGCATATTTCACCTGACTTGACCTGATTTGAATTGACTAGACGAATAGACTGAGGGTAATATTTCCATATGAATGTATTCATATACAGTAGCAACATCCTAATCCTAGTCTTGCTGTAAATCCATGCACGGACAGTACATTAGAGTAACATACAGTAAGGCTACCAACAATCACACTGTATAGAACGAGGTCAAATGTAAGCCAGTAGACTTTGCTGCTGTGCAAGATCAGGGCTGTCATCCTCTTTAGATGAAGAGTTAAACCTACGGAATGTTTGGAGGATTAAATCATATAAATCATTGTTAAATCTGATTTAAAAATTCTAAGCGGGTGGTTGCTGGTTTCCATTTAGATTGTACCACTTGGGGCTCATCTGATGTCAGTGCTTAGTTACAATTCATCTTCAACATCTGTTTGAGTAGAATGAGGAAAGAGAAGTGGGTCAATCCACTCAAAAAGTGGTACTGGTGGGTTTGACTGGTCATTTGGTGAGGGTTTTATCTGCATCAGTGGTAGTGCACTGAGTTCATGCAGGTCAGAGAAGAGTGGCAGACGGATAAACCCACCCCCCACTCCAGAACCCCCTCCACAGCCCGCAGGGGCTCCACAGATGCAGATCTCTTGACTGGACCCAGTGGTGTAGTGCTATTTTATTAGCCACAAGAGCACATTTTCCTTTTTATTAGTCTACTGTATGATATCATTTTAGAATATACATATACTATAATGTGTAATGCAAATGTAATGACGGCCTATACACATAGTGGCTCAAATAACATGTCATAAAAGGCCTACCTTATTATAAATGAGGCTTTCATCACTGTCAATCATGAAAGAAAAATGTTCACGTTTTACAGGTGAAACATCCATGAGCCATCTGCATGCCAACCATTTGATCCCAATCACTTTCATGGGATTTATGCATTTTGATTTTATTCTTCTTGAATGATGTAGGTTGCATATTTTGTTTCAATCAAAGCATATTTAGCCTAGTTGAGTTCTGGTCTCATGAGGAGAAAAATGTAACAAATAGCCTAATTACGTGGTGTTTTTGGTCTAACAGTAGAGCCTATCGTTATACTATGCTATTATATTCGGTTTGTTATGTACAATACTAATGGGCTTGGCCCACCGTGTGTGTGTCTATGTGTGCTTTCCGTACCATCGGCCAGAAAGTACTCCACCTCGCCATTGCTGCCCTCATCCCCGTCGCGGGCATGGAGCAGGTAAACCAGCACCCCAGGGGGGGCCTCGGAGGACACCACGGCCAGGTAGGGGTATGGCTCCATAGCCCACTCGGGGACATTGTCGTTGACATCTGTCACCATCAGCTTCACCTTGGTCAGGTACCAGTCAGGCCCTTGAGGACAGGAAAGGAGAGTGATATTGAGTCAACTGAAGAGACTAGACCATAGAAATAGAATCCTGTACTTCCTGCTTTACTGCTTTTTTATGGGTACACTCAATACCCAAGCCAGTCCACCCAAATAAAATCGATGGGGATTTCCATTCTAATCATTCTGTTTCTATGAGCTACACATAGTAAACTGCTCATCAAAATGAGTGCAGTCTAGGGCTACATAACAACAGTATCACCGATATAGTTCTCTGATTGATTCTTGCGCTACATGACTAAAGGCCTTTCTGGGAGTGAAGGATGGATGTCACAATGTCACAAGGGTGAGGAGATGGTTCTTCACTTCAGGACAGCTGCCAGCCCAGCAGACTTCTTGAAACCCTGACTCCCCTGGGAGATTGGCCCAGCCACGAGCTGATCTGCCCTGACCCAGCAAAGCCTATGTGATCCCCCAGGAGCTTGGCGATAATGCCTTACGTCCACAGACTCTTTGTCACCTGAACACTGCTACTGCCATGCTCCTTCCACGCTGGAATGAATAAGAAGATTCCTGCAATCCAATTATCAATCTGCAGGGAGGAACCACAAGTGTGAAAAGAGAGAGAGAGAGAGAGAGAGAGAGAGAGAGAGAGAGAGAGAGAGAGAGAGAGAGAGACAGAGAGAGAGAGAGAGAGACAGAGAGAGAGAGAGAGAGAGAAAGAGAGAGAGAGAGAGAGAATATGCAAGGTCTGAGATGTGGATATGGTCCACAGAGCTCAGTTGACTTCTGAAGTGAGCTGGAAAGGGCTGAAGAGGATACTGTATTGTTCAGAGCTGAAACTGAAGGACTAGACAGAAAAGCACATTCAAACAATGGGTATGCTAAACATATAATCAAGAATGTCATGGCATTGTCAGGAAATTAAACAGTTTGAATGCTAAGCATGTTTTACAGATATTGAGAGATTAAGACTAGGACATAGACATATTGACTCATCAAATGCCATCAATTAAATCCACCTCTATGGGACGATCACACTCTCCTCAGTTGTTCTTTGTTTCACCTTAGCAAGGTTAGGTAGCTAGATTCCCACGCACGTTATCCCGGGGTCAAAGGTAACAGAGGATTTGTCTTAAACCTCCTCTGTCTGACTACAGGCTATAAACGTGTCTCCTGATCTTCAACAATCTAAACAACTGTTGCAGGAAGTAGCTACTGACTTTCACCTTTACTGGTTTCCATGACAGCTGTTGTTTACCAAGGAGAAAGAGCTGTATGTCTGCTCTAACCCTCCGTCACTCACAGTCTATTACCTGGTCTATGATGTGCTATACTGTATTATACTGTATACTGTATGAGTTTGTAGGATCTGTCATTTAATTGTTAGAGCGCTACAAAAATCTGGATAAAAAAGGGGCTTAGCTGGTGGGCGTGGTGGGGGGGTGGAAGGGGGCGTGGCAAGTCAAATCTAATTTTATTTGTCACATGCCAATATGACTGGTGTAGACTTTACTGTGAAATGCTTGCTCACGAGCCCTTCCCAACGATGCAGTTTAAACAATGCAGGCTCCCGAGTGACGCAGAGGCGTCACTACAGTTCCTGGTTCGAATCCAGGCTGTATCACGACCGGCCGTGAGTACCATAGGGCGGCGCACAATGGGCCCAGCATCGTCCGGGTTTGGCCCGGGGTAGGCCGTTAGTGTAAATAAGAATTTGTTCTTAACTGACTTGCCTAGTTAAATGAAGGTAAAATAAAAATATGGCTCGGACGGCTCACGTCTTGCCAGTGTAAAGAAATGTTAGCATTTTTAATCAAATTTCCTGCAGTTGTACAAATTTCTACATGAAGCTGAGAGACATTTTAGGAGTCTTAAAGCTAATTTACTGCAATTCTACAAATTATGTCATGTTGCCACGTTTTAAAGAACATGTCCTGCGATTCTACAGTACATCCTCTGCCATGGAGCTGAGAGGACATTTTGCAATTTTAAAGCTAAGTTCTTGCAATTTTATGCATTTTGCAATAGCTAATGCTATGTTCTATCTACACTGCCAAATTCATTGTTTTGGGAATTTTCAATTCTCCCTGAATCTCTAGCTTTTATTTTGGTGATGGCTAGTATTATATATTTTTATAATATTATAAAGATATATTTATATATATAGAGGTCCATTATCTTTTCTACGTTCTTTTATTTTCACTGTTTGGACTTAGGCGACCCAGAAAAACACTCAGACGGCCCACCCAAGGATTTCAGTGGCAGAAAAATCCCTGTTAGAGGGATAATAACTAAAAGGCAGAGGCTAGAGGAGATAATTAATCTAGTTTTGCTACCGGCGCTTTGAAGTCTGTTTGTGGAGAAAAGTTCTTGCGGATCAGGCGATAGCTCATTTGGATAAATAGAACAGTATCATGGGGGCAGAAAAACTCATCAATGTTCAGATAGTATCTGTGGAAATGTCGACAGAGGCAGTTTACGCCAGCTAAAGAGCTGTAAAAAAAGAAATCCAGAATCCATTTATGCTGAGCAATGATCACAGATATGTATTTTTTCAGATCTGGAAGGTCTAAGAGGCACTCTATCAAGGACAAATCACTTTACATTTGGTTAAATATCGTTATGTTGTGACAAGCGGGGGGAGAAAGTGCAGTGCTTTTGCAAGTTTCTGCCTTTCCCAGCCATGTCTCTTATAGCTAATGGTGGTGATGATTTTACAAGTCTGGCTTAATAAGCTTGTTATGGAGCGTCTAATCAGTGCCAAGCCACATAATTACAGACCATCCGGACTAGAATGATAATGAAGAGTGTGTCAAAGCCGACGTGTGTGCGCGTGTGCATGAGACTCCTATGATCTATGGAGCCACAAAAAGAGCAGTGATAAAAACACTCAGGCTGGAACTCGCCTCACAACATCTCACCTGACTGAGACCAAGTGCTATAATCAAATGAATGTAAGATGAATCAGATTTAAGTCTCCTCTGAATTTACAAAGCCCATACAAAGTATTAACTGTAGGTCAATCGGATGAATAAGGTCTACTGTTCAGTATCTAACGAAAAATAGCATCTGCTAAATGGCTGTAATGAAATGTAACGTAATAAATTGGATAGCAGGTATAACACATTGGGAGTGTCACAGTGTGCTGTTCCCTCCACTGTCTCCCTGTAGGGATGTTGTGTTGTTGCTGCCTGCTGGTAATCCTCTCCTTGGGCAGTAGCTATATAAAGCTGCTAAGTGGCTTGCTGGTATAAAAAAGTTTTCTCAAGTGCTCCTCTCATAGACTGCCCACGGTACAAGGAGGGATATGTGTGTGTGTGTGTGTGTGTGTGTGTGTGTGTGTGTGTGTGTGTGTGTGTGTGTGTGTGTGTGTGTGTGTGTGTGTGTGTGTGTGTGTGTGTGTGTGTGTGTGTGTGTGTGTGTGTGTGTGTGTGTGTGTGTGTGTGTGTGTGTGTTCATATGTGGAGTGCAATGCACGGCAGAGAAGCCTAAGAGAACAGAGTAGTATAAGAGGACAGTACAAAGGAAACTGAGCAGCCTAAGTAGTCTATGGCACTACACGAACAGCTAAACAAAACACTACATGTGAACACACACAAGTGAACATGATCTGTGTATAGTACACAATACAGGACAGCACTCGAACACAGCACAGGAGAGAATTGTATACCATCTAATTACTGTAATTTCAAAGGCTCCACATAATATGGACCCCACACTGATTTGCCTACTGCTTCTTCTTCGAGCCCGTTGCAGGAAAATAAAACATGCAACAAATATATCAATTGGGTACCAAATGAATAGAAATTGCATCTGCAAACATAAATACCCGATGGTGCATCAGAGACCTTTTAGGCGTGCTTTTTAGCAGTCTGTGGGTATAAAGTGAATTTCAGCGCAGCAGGGAAGAATTAAGACATATTAACCAAACGTTTGCCGTGTTAAAGGGGCCCTATTGTAAATCTCCCCACTGTGAGCCTAAAGCACTGTGAGTCTGGACCAGTCAGCATAGGATCAACACACTGAAAGCTCACTCTGTACTGTAGTGGCTCAAGGCTTCCAAGGTTCAGACACACACAGAGCTCCACAGGCACAGGCACACTCACTAACTGTAATCGTGTGCACGCATGCACACACACAATCTAACACACCATTTAAATGCAATGCATTGCTGACTAGGTGACACAGAAGTGAATCTAAATGGCTTCACACATATGGAATATATATATACAATATCCTCTATAACAGAATCTAATGTAAAGTCAAATATTCTTTAGCCTTATCCTGCTTTCCTTGTGGGGCTCTTCTTATTGTCTTCTGTTGTGTGCTGCGAGGAGAAAGGACACTAGCAGTAAGGAGATAGTTGTACACTTCAGGCTCTTTCGTCCCTCCAGCTGTTATCACCACACTGGGCCTGAAGTGGATTGGGAACAGTGGGGAGTTCATAGAAACACTATACAACTCTAAGAAAAGACTCTGTAAAAGCCACTTCACAACAGAGAGCCAGAAGAGGGTTGTGGCTAAAAGGAGAGTCATCTCTCTTCCAGGAAAAGTGTGGACATTCCCAGGTCGGGAGCATCCCCCTCCGTCTCTTGCTCTGTCCCTCGCTCCATCCGCTCTCTCTCTCTCTCTCTCGCTCTTCATATTTCCAGATATCTATCCCCCTCTGTAACCAGAACCGGGGGTGTTGTTCATAAAGCAGAATTGTTTTGTCCATTCACCTCTATCTGTGGCTATCTGTTTATGTTCGAGGCTTCAGAAAGCTCACGCTCTATGCTGTGCTGCTGTGGTGGAGGGAGGGGTCATGTTTGTGTTATGATGGTGATGGTAGCTATAGGAGCGTAATGATAAGTACGGGGCCAATTTGGAGGATCCACTCTCAGTGGTGTTCTCAGGTCTAGAATGGGATCGTAATGGAGAATAATGGGGCTGCTCTAAAAGCGGACGTGGCCTCTCTGGAACTCTCTCACCCTCCGACCGACTCCAACACTAAGTCACTGAGAGGCCTCTAACAAATCAACACAACACCACGGGTGTTAGCTTGCCTGCTGCCTCTACCAAACCAAGACAACAGGTATTAGCTAGCATGCTGCCTCTACCAAACCAAGACAACAGGTGTTAGCCAGCATGCTGCCTCTACCAAACCAAGAGAACAGGTGTTAGCCAGCATACTGCCTCTACCAAACCAAGACAACAGGTGTTAGCTAGCATACTGCCTCTACCAAACCAAGACAACAGGTGTTAGCCAGCATGCTGCCTCTACCAAACCAAGAGAACAGGTGTTAGCCAGCATACTGCCTCTACCAAACCAAGACAACAGGTGTTAGCTAGCATGCTGCCTCTACCAAACCAAGACAACAGGTGTTAGCCAGCATGCTGCCTCTACCAAACCAAGAGAACAGGTGTTAGCCAGCATACTGCCTCTACCAAACCAAGAGAACAGGTGTTAGCTAGCATGCTGCCTCTACCAAACCAAGAGAACAGGTGTTAGCCAGCATACTGCCTCTACCAAACCAAGAGAACAGGTGTTAGCCAGCATACTGCCTCTACCAAACCAAGAGAACAGGTGTTAGCTAGCATGCTGCCTCTACCAAACCAAGACAACAGGTGTTAGCCAGCATACTGCCTCTACCAAACCAAGAGAACAGGTGTTAGCTAGCATGCTGCCTCTACCAAACCAAGAGAACAGGTGTTAGCCAGCATACTGCCTCTACCAAACCAAGACAACAGGTGTTAGCCAGCATACTGCCTCTACCAAACCAAGAGAACAGGTGTTAGCTAGCATACTGCCTCTACCAAACCAAGACAACAGGTGTTAGCTAGCATGCTGCCTCTACCAAACCAAGACAACAGGTGTTAGCTAGCATGCTGCCTCTACCAATTATTTTGACTCATCACATATGCTGCTGCTACTATTTATAATCTATCCTGTTTCCTAGGCACTTTACCCCTACCAATATGAACATATCTACCTCAATAACCACATCCCCCTGCACATCAACTCGGTACTGGTACCCCGTGTATATAGCCAAGTTATCGTTACTCATTGTGTATTTATTCCTGTGTTATTATCTTTTTATTATATTTCTATGTTTCTCTCTGCATTGTTGGGAAGGGCCCGTAAGTAAGCATTTCACTGTTAGTCTACACCTGTAGTTTACCAAGCATGTGGCAAATAACATTTGATTTGATTTGACACAAACACTCTCTACACCTCTCCCCTACACACACACACACACACACACACACACACATACATTAAGACAGCAGCGTGTTTAGAAGCGTTGTTAATGGGGACAGGAGTGAGGATAAACCCCTCATTTTCTGAATGTAATCCAGTGAACAGCCTGTGCTGTATACCATCATCTCCCCACACACATCCTAATCTGCATTAGTAGGAAGCCAGCGTGATTAAACCAGATCAATGCTCATCACACAGCGGGAGAGTAGAGGAGGAGGTATCAACACCCAACGTTTAACACCCCTGATCACTAACTTGGATGATTATATTAGTGTGACAGAAGTGACATATTAAAAACAGAAATCTATGATGATCTCTTATTTACATGCTAAATAGGACTATTAAGGGGACTTAATTCCCCAAATCATTGATTATCCTATATCTCATATTACAATATTAATGCATTATCAGGGGTGTTTCATTTTTTACAATTTAAATGCATGACTTTCTGGTATTAAATGTTTAATATCAACGTGATAAAAGTATGACTTAATTATGACAGATGTATGATTATTTTATTAAGTACCATACAATTCTTAGGGACTAAATTAAGCATTTGACAGGTGCAGTGAATGTTATGCACCCAAGAGATCCATCATAAGCAACTTAACACACATTCATGCAATTAATGATTAAAATTCGCTCTGGCCTCCTTGGGCACAAAGAGCACAAGTAATTAGACGCCACGCATCTTGTGCAATAGTCACGATGTGATACAATTTGAACCTCTCGAAAGCGTTGACACAGAAAAAAACTTGATTGAAATGATTTCTCATGGTTTCTATCCTGAGCGTCTCTGTAGTGTATTATGTGTTGAGCTTAAGACCAGGAACTCTAAGTGGGTGACCAGAAGCCTATTGCAGAAGCCTAAGAAGGAAGTTACACTCAGATCTGGATCATTATGCTTGGTGTGTGTGTGTGTGTGTGTGTGTGTGTGTGTGTGTGTGTGTGTGTGTGTGTGTGTGTGTGTGTGTGTGTGTGTGTGTGTGTGTGTGTGTGTGTGTGTGTGTGTGTGTGTGTGTGTGTGTGTGCGTGTCCACTGGAAGCACTACTAATGACTCCACCACCATCACTGCTGTCCCATCCTCCTCCTCAGACCATCGTAAGACTGTGGAGACCATATGTTCTTATTAGTCCACAGCATGATGCCGGACCCCCACACTGACGATATGGAGAGGAGGCCCACATTCATTTGTTCCATAGAGAACAACATGTCGAACCACACGACGAGAACAATGCACAGACATACTGTCAAACTTGGATTAAAGCACACACAGGGGGTAGCCCGACCACAGACGCGGAAGCCACAAAAAAAAAGCATAGGATACAGTATATGTTCCAACTGTAATGGGAATACAACAAATGGAATGCTAAGCAGCAGTAGACACAGAGTTGTTCACACATCAGCCTGGGTTGTGGGTAGGCTACATCACCATGGGCTCTCCCCTTCTCCAACAAGCTGGCCAATGCTGTGCATACTGATGACTCATGTCAGCCTTGCTTCGTTTTGATCACGAGCCAGCTTCAAATTTCTTCCTTCAATCTTCAATCAAACTGCCATTTCATTTTTTGACAGAAGTCCCTTACAACATGTTACGCCATTACGGCAATTACATGTATTTTGTCTTACGGAAATTCCTATCGAAATACTGTACCAAGCAACTCTGCCAGACATGTAATTTTTCTGCAGCAAAATCTCTTTGTCCACAAAACAAACATTTTCAGAGCTGTCTATATACCCTGTATTTTGGTTTTAATTAACAGCTCTTCTCGTGGGCTGAAAGTTGAGCCACAACCATTGTTTTACTCAGTTAATTGGACCTCAGGGGGAAAAAGGTAAAGAAACTCAACACAATGTAGATAAATAAACACAGACCAGACAATTCCTTTGGTAGGTCTGAGTGCCAACACCAATTTTCTATGCTCAGTCTGGTCTTGGCTCGTCTGGTCTGAAACGCCTGGCTCTGATTCATTAAATGGTCTCAGAAAGTTACATCTGTGGTCCGCCCAATCACAGTCCTAACTCTTTACCAGTTTGCAAACTATTAGTAGCAGTCTATAGCAGGCCTTCTCTGACACATAAATTGTGTTTAAAGCAATGTTTTGTGACTGGAACATAACAGAAGCCTGCTTGCTTAATCAATAGCGGCAAATCGATTCTGGCCCAGAGGGGAAATGCCAAAAGCGAGGATGTGGAGCTGAGGCAAAACAAAACTCAGTAAACAAAGATGTTTCTGGATTGACAGACAGGGGTTGTGGCCCTTCAAAATCTTTAACCGGAATAGTTCAAGGTATAGACCCGGCCGACGTGATTTACGCAACAACTAAGCGCATTGAAGCGCGAGGCTAAACTTTTCTGCTTTATGGTCCCGTAGCTACCACGTTGTAGCAGGGTGAAGCAAACCCGTGTGCACATGCCCAGACACTCTGTGTGACTGTGTTCGATCACATCGAAATATCTACAGAGCTGCTCGTGGCAACATTATAACGTTGAGTCTACCTTAACATAACAACTATGTTTAGGTGTCAACTGCATTCCAAGAGAACAGAAGGCCAGATAGAATGTTAGACAAATAAAACAACAGACAGGATCTCCTCACACAGACACCCCCACCCGCCCTTCTGGATCTGTACTGCTGCACCATCGGTAAAACCTGTCATTTGTGTAACACCACCTCAGCTGGTGGTGACTGGGGCTACTGTAAGGACCACTGTAGTCATTTATCACTCAGCATGGTGCATGGGCACGTAGCATGGAATCTGTGCCTTAGGAATACTCCTCCAAGAAGGAGGAGGAGGAGGAGAGAGGCATTTGCCCCTGACTGTCACTATTCTCTTCCTCCCTGGCTGCCATGTCTTGGGCCTGACCATTTCTGTAATAATGGACATAAATAATGCAACCTCTCGGTCTAATAAACCCTCTGCCCTGGACCCATCCTCATGGAACTAGGCTACACCTCTCTTTTCTCCTGGCCATCAGATGAGCAGTGGTGCTGTGGTGCTGTACATTGGAGGAGACAGCATTGCAGGGAAGCATGTTCCTCTGACACGGCCAGACAGGCAAATGTGCGCCCCAAATGGCACCCTATTCCCTATACTGTGCACTACTTTGGACCAAGGCCAATAGAGCTCTATGTAAGGAATAGAGTGCCACTTGGGGCAAAGACAATATCCAAGCAGAACATAGAGCAGAAATAGATTGGGTGGAAACTAACATGCAACTGCCTGTAAATGTATTGACAATGTACTTCAAGCAGAAATGAGCTATGTCCCACCGCAGGGAGGTAAACATACACACAAACACACACACACACACACACACACACACACACACACACACACGCACACATGGGAGTGCGCATACACACAAATCCGCAAGCACGCATGCATGGACGCACACACACACATCTTGAGTTTCTTTACAAATGTAATAAATGCAGATGGTATGGCATTGTGAAATAGGTTTCTGTATTACATATACAGCCCCAGAGTCACACATTACACAGGAATTAAGATCAGGTATCATCCCAATTAATTTCATATCACATTATGAACATGCAAATGTATTTGCAACTAGACAAGAGGCTGACTAGAATTAGAGAGCTGAAGTTCTCTGACAAAACAGGCTGAGCTTAGGTGCTATATGGATAATGGAGAGCTGATATAGAATCAGATCCCAGTAAAGAACAAGAAGGCCCGCACACTGTTAAAGCTCCCAATTCACTGCTTTATTGACAACGTCGAAGAGAAACAGCTTGTACTTTACATTCTGTTCCAATAAAACTAAGCTATTAAGCTGATGGCCTTTGTGGAAACTAAATCTTTACACAGGACTAATGTAGAGTTCTCTCTACCTCTCTCCAACATGACACCTTACTAGTGTCTATCATGATGACCTAATTCACTGGCTTCTCCTTCTGTCTCCCCATGCCGATTCTCCAGCTACTGGTGTAGAGGTGACAGAGAGAGACTACACATACACTCTTAGAAAAAAGGGTTCAAAAAGTGTTCCTCGGATGTCCCAATAGGAGAACCCTTTTTGGTTCCATGTAGTACCCTCTGTGGAAATGGTTCTACATGTAACCAAAAAGGGTTCTACCTGGAACCAAAAGAGTTCTACCTGGAATCAAAAAGGGTTCTTCAAAGAGTTCCCCAATGAGGACAGCCTGGGGGTGTAGACAAGTGGCCACTGGGCCACATGCACACAGCTTTAGTGACACAAGTCACACTAATATCCTTGTGGACCCACATGCTATAGCTACCTGCTTCACCACACAACCAAAGGGAAAAATGGAACACAAGCAGACCACATGCAGTATAGCATACTAATAAGTGAAAGATTGTTGGTGCAAAACAGACTCAAAATAAAAACCCAGCAGAATATGTGTTTAAACACAAAAAGGGTGATGTGTGATGGGTAGTCTGCTTTTTCAAGGATGAAAATAAAAATAAAAAGACCAGCCCTCAAGGAAGCAGACAGCATTGGGGTCACACTGGATCTCCACTCCAAAATGGTTCATGTTGGAAACAACTTCACAGCCGAGTCTACAGTAGAGTCTATGGTAGCCATAAATTGACTGGAGTCTATTTAAGAAGAAGAATATTTGGCCCTAATTAAAATAACCATAATTATTTGGCCCTAATTTTAAAATGTAATAGCTGTTAGAGTTATACATAAACATGAGATACATCATATTATTATATGAGCATGTCATAATTACAAATCATGTTGTTGTTTTTTCACTGAAGCAAGTAAAGGGATACCTTGTGTACCTGTTGGATGTATTGTAGCTAGCCTGCGCTAATAGCTTTTTCTGACCTGGCTATTTATCCCAATGTACAATATGCTCTTTTGGGGCATTACTGAGGGATAGTGACTGCAGGGGGACTTTTATTTCAGCCACCCAGATGGTCGTAAAATACTGCGCTATTAAAGTGACATCATGCATGCGTAATAGACGTTTGCCAATTAAATAAGGGCATTACCACTCCACACATATCGCACTGAAGACAAGCACCCAGTAAAGTGCAGATTTAGTACACACCTTGTTGATCTTGTATTTTGACAGTAAATTCCACGAACGGTTCAGTCTCCCTGTCCAGGCGCCTGCCTACCACGATATGTCCACTCTCCTTGCCCACGTTGATTGGGGTGACATCTGTCTCCGGGTAAACCAGCTCAAATGAGGCTGCCTGAAACCTGGCTGGGCTCAGGTTCATAACGACTGAACCGATACTTACATCTTCGGATACATTGAGGAAGACCGTGCTACCAGAGTCCAACAATGCCCTCTGCATCCGCCCTGCCCTGCCCAGGCGGCCTAACTCCCCTGTCTGCCCTGGGCGCAGTGGGCACCACTGTCGTGGGGTAACCGTGACCTCAACCCCCTTACTGATTCTGCTGGGCCAACCGTGGTCTTTTGCAAAAACATAGAACTTGACTGTAGATGGAAGCCCCAGTATGGAGTCCACCAGTAAAACTTCACCCGTTCGTGGTACCACGTAGAATCTGCCGTTTTTGGGAACGGAGAAGTATGTCAACTCTGCGTTCTTTCCACTGTCTGCATCAAGTGCATTTACCGTGTGAACCACAGACCGGAGTGGAGTCGCGTCATTCAAAGTTAATTTCAAGTCTGCATTGCGAAAAGTGGGTTCGTGGTCGTTGGTGTCCAAAACGTCCACTTTCACCGACGCAACCTCAAAGACAACATGGTCCGCTGACACGCATGTTTGGCAACATAAACATATACTCAGTAGGTATTCGGAACGCTCTTCCCTGTCCAAAACCTTGGAAGTTTTAAGTAATATATTTCCCCGTTTGTGGTGGGCAAAGACGTGGAAATCCTCGCTGCCATTTCCATACAGTTTAAAGTGCATTCCCGATTCTGGACACCATTTTTGTGGGTTGATGCGTTTAACAGGAATGCTTAGTCCGTTCACTTTTGATGCCGTCGGCGAGTTCTCAAATGCATGCCCATAAAAGAAAGGCAGTCGATCATCCGATTTATATCCAAAAACAAACGTCAGGCAATAAGACAGTAAAATAACCCAAATCATGGTGGTAACAAGTTTTAGCCTACCACCAAGTGGTTCAGGAGTTTCAATTGTGACAGCAAATCATTGAAAGGCAAAATAAAAATGTCCCCGTCTGGTAAAATCTAAAACCTGTCACATATTTGTACGATGTCTCCTCCATGAATTGATCTTTGTCTACTGAACTTTCACCTTAGTATCCGGTGAGATCTGTCGACTGTCTGTCGCTGGTTCAATTCAGCACTACGTGCAGTCCACCGCTGCAGGCAGTTACTGGCTGCTCGCTACCAGCAGCTTTCAGCCCTGGCGTGCTGGACAGCGCCAAGCGCGGGGGCGTGGCGCACGGGGACAGAATCCTCGCACCCCATGTGACCGCCTGGAGGATGCTTAGATCAAGTCTGTTGGGATCAAGTCCGTTCCAATGCGGTCAAGATGTCTGCGACAATAAACAAATCACAAGTACAACCATGAACCATTGAGCACTCTCAGTTATTGATCTCCACTCTTCAGTCCGAAGCCTTAGTGGGAGTTGAGCAGTGAAGCAGCTCTCTCCTAGCACAAACCTAGCACAAAGTCCATTTCAACTCAGAGATTAAATTTGACGTGGAAAGCTAGGAATATGACAAATGGTAGAGACAATATGAATACACAGCATAATAGCAAATGGGGAATCAAGGTTAGGCTGCTGTAAATGGGCCCTCGAACAACAACAAAAACATGCATTGTGAGATGCAGGTCGCTGGTTTGAATCCCAAGCCGGCTAGGTGGAAGAAATCTGCCATTCTGCACTTGAGCAAGGCAGTTAACCCTGAAACAACAACTCCCCAGGCGCCAGGAAATGGATGTAGATTAAGGCAGCCCCCTGCACCTCTCTAATTCAGAGGGGTTGGGTTAAATGCAGAAGACACAGTTCAGTTGAATGCAATCAGTTGTGCAGCTGACTAGATATCCCTGTTCCGTATTATCAGAGTGAGAAAAGGGATTTGCAAACTGTGCAGTATCTCTATGCTGCCTGTGTGCTGTGTTCAACAGAGTGTTAACAATCAACACTGTCACTGCTAGTGTACCCACCCACAATCCAGAACACCCCTACATTATTATCTGCACACATACAAATCCTCACAGAAATGTTATGGCTCTTGATTCTTACAGTATATGGCGATAGCTAAATATGTGGATATGGACTGTGCATAGGCCTGTTCCATGTTGCAAAATGTGTTTTAAGTGACACAAAATATATAAGAGGATAAAGGTATAGTGGAACTGCATGCCTTGTTGTCATTCAGCACAGAGACGCTGTGGACGGTGTCTATTGAGATGAGTCTTGATTCTCCACACTTCCTTTGTAAATAACATATCCTGTCACAGAAAAACATTGGATTAGTGTAAGCATTGGCTGGAGGGAGTTTCCAACATTGTTAAATGACCGGGAGTGTGCACATTTATGAACAGGAGTCAAGGGCTCCTCCCTGACCAGTACATTTTAAAAGAGGATCTAGTACTTAGGTTTTATTAGGATTCACATTAGCTGCTGCCAAGTCAGAAGCTACTCTTCCTGGGGTCCAAACAAGGTTAAAACAATTACATCACAACAAAACACAACAACAGTGTACATCATAAAACAATACATCACACAATATTATGTTATTACATTATTAGTCACTTATTACAAATGTACAATATAAAATCCACAATACCAAAATACCACAACCTTACAATCTGTGTGTGTGTAAAGCGCGTGTGTTAGAGTGTGTGTGCGTATGCGTGTGTGTTTTTGTGTCTCTTCTAGCTCGCATTGTGCCATGAAGTGTTGTTTTACCTGTTTTTTAAACATGATTTTGCTGCTAGCTTCAGTTACCTGATGTGGAAGATAGTTCCATGTAGTCATGTAGTCATCATCCTAATGAGATCTATGAGGTTACCACTGTGTTAGTTACATCAATTAATGATGAATACTTTATGAGTGCATATTGTTCCTATATTAACCCACTGGTTGCGAGAGAGAACATAACAAACATTCATTCCATATTCATAATGATTATCTTTTTATTTTGAATGATTTAAAAAAATACATATATTTGACCTTTATTCAACTGGTTAAATAATGGTGAAATAAAAATATAAAAAATAAAAAGTCTGAATGTCATTAAAATAAAAATGTATATTACATAATGAATTTACTACTGCGACTGTCAGTGTGAGAGATGTCTCAAACCAGATCAAACTGGCACACCCAGGGGGGTGAGGCTGAGATTCTGCCTGCAGGGATGGAAAACCAACAGGTTGAACACACACACATGAAAAACAACAAACCTGCAATGAATATGAAATCTGTGAGAAAACGTTTCATCATCCCACAACAGAAATAACAGAGAGCCCTAGTGTACCAGGGGGATACCCAGCCAACAGCCAGCATTAGCTTTATGCTTACTTAATGAATAATTGACCAAATCCATTCCCTTCACTCAAATAGAAGCAGTTTTAGCTTCAAAAAGGCAAATGTTGAAGTATGTTACAGGAGCAGCACTTGTTGAAACTGGTTTTGCATATTTACCTGTGTCTGTGCTCTGTCTGTGTCTGAGAGTGAGAGAGAGAGAGAGAGAGGGCAAAAGAGAGAGAGAGAGTTGGCGTGAGAGAGAGAGTGAGAGTGAGAGAGAAGGCGAGAGAGACCGCGAGAGAGAAAGGGCGAGAGAGAGAGGGAGTGAGAGAGAGAGGGAGTGAGAGAGAGAGAGAGAGAGAGAGAGAGAAAGGGCGAGAGAGAGAGGGAGTGAGGGGTGGAGGAGGAATCCACCAACCTGGGAATGACCACACTTTTCTTGGAAGACTGGAACAATGACGGAGGAGAGAGAGGGTAACCATGGGCTACTGACATTGTGTGCTTCATGTTAACTGTATTCAGAAAAAAATGGTTGGATGGATGGATGGATGAATGGAAGGACGGACAGACCAACCCAGGAATGATTGTAACCCGAAGTGAATGACTAAACCTCAGAACTATTCATGTAGTTCATGCACATTTATAGATGCCCTGTCCCACACCCTCCTCAAGGGAACAGCATGCAGCGCCCATGAAGTGCCACACTCAGGGAGGTACTATTACACCACTATAGCAAGGCATGTGGTGCCACACTGAGTAGTATTCCTGTGCATGTGGTGCTTCAAACTATTATTCCTCAACAAAAGCCTTTGGCAACTACCATAGCTACTGTAGCAGCATATAAGCTGTATTATTTCAACTATCTCTAAATGGCCCAGAGCGGTAAGCCTCCCTCAAGCGACCACCTTCTGAACCTCTTCAGCTATACTGTTACGGTATAGAAACGATCACTGTGCATTAATGAACTGTAAAGAAAAATGAATACAAAATAAAATATACTAATTAGTAATGAAACAAGCACCATATTCAAAATCAAGTTAAGTATTTTACGTTTGACGACTATCATTTTGGGGTCATATACAGTATCATCTTCTGTAACAAAGTATCAAAGTGAAAACAGATTGAGAGGAGTGAATGTGTAATTGTTGGGGGGTGCTTTGTGTGTGTGTGTGTGTGTGCGTGTGCGTGTGCGTGTGTGTTTGCGCGCGCGTGTGTGTGTGTGTGAATAATATTCCTCACAGTCCTCCCCCTCAAACACAATTACTCACGAAGGAAGCCCAGAAAATAGCATCGGGCTATGTCATTGAAATTATAAATAAGACCTGCATTGTCTGCCTAATAGGGTGGTTCTAACCAACAAATACATCCAAGGCCTAGTGCCATCAGGGCCTTTTGTGAAGCTCAGAGGAGAGACTCTATTATGATTCCCCTGATTAGAGGAGCTTGAGCGCTAGCTAAGTGATTACACTCACAAAGAATCATTGATTTAAAGGATAACTTACAGAATCATACCCACTTATAAGATCACTAAATTAATTCCCTACTATCAGAGAAGCTGGGAGATGATTCAGTCAATAAAAATGAAAGAAAAAGATAATCAGCTCTAGGCTAAGATGTTTTCTCCCATAAAAATAAAAAGGGATATGTGGGAATGAGATAATGATGTAGGGGATACCTGGGCACAAACTAACATGTTAGGCTTTTGCTTATTTTGAAAGATAACTTCAGGTAGATTCATAATGTTTTTATACAAACAGCATACCTATCTTAGCTACCATTACTAGGGTCAGGCATTTTGGTTGTTTTTTTGTGGCGGGTTTGCTTTGACCATTATTTCCAGCATTATACACTGGGTTTACTGCATGCAGAAAGTCATAGGAAATGACACAAGCTGTCTCCAACAGAGAGGAAGAGAGAGGCTCAACCTGGAGAAAAATCTGTCTCTCCTCCAGCAGGTGGCGTTTTTTTGTTGTTTCGCTTACCAAGCAAAGAGTTTTGTATGGATGTCAATGAGAGGGCATGGGGAAATGATGTTATGAGTGTACGGATATGAGTAGGGCACATGACATACCGGCAATTTTGAGAAAAAACACTTTGTATCGGAGTTGTCTAGAGATGAGTATGCAAATTCATAAAATGAGGCTAGTAGCATAGCATCTCTCTCTGCTGAATACAAGCGGTTAATGTCAACAGCCCTCATTGAACATTCAAAAAAGGCTTACAATAATGATATGTATCCACCAATCCAAATAAAGGATAGGCGGGAGCTAGACCACCCGCAGGGCAGCTTTTTACTGACAATGACTACCATTGTTAGGGGGGAGAGACGTGTAGGGTAACATGGGGGTAAGACGCTTCTGTGAAATCCATCATCAAATCTAAGATCAATGTCTAATTGCTGACACAAAAAACGCAGTTTGGATTTTTTCAAATTGTTGGATGATGGCCATGCTTATGGTAACAAACTATAAAGGAAAATAAATTGCAACAGAGTTTTTGTTAATGAATCAAATACATTATTTAGGAAAGGGGCATTTTGCCCAGCTACCGGGGTAAGATGCCTCCCCATTGATGATTTTTCTAAATGGTTTCACAGAAGTGTGTCATGACTTCCGGCGAAGTTCTACCAGTGCCTCCACCAGCACAAACCAGGGTCTTCACTACGTGCCCCTCCTTCTCCTGGTCCCAGTGGGATTCATCTCTCCCTTCCCCAGGAATACGATGGGACGGCTGCGAACTGCCATGGGTTCCTGTTGCAGCTAGACTTATACCTGGCAACCGTCCACCCGGCTCCTTCGGGCCGTGAGAGGGTGTCCACCCTAATCTCGTGCCTCACCGGGAAAGCCCTGGAGTGGGCCAACACCGTGTGGAGAGAGGGAGATGCAGTGTTGGACCAGTTTGAGGAGTTCACCCGCTGTTTCCGGGCAGTCTTCGACCACCCCGCTGTTTCTTGGCAACAGAGGGCTCTCACGGGGTGGTCGCGAGAGTGCTCAGGGAGGTGTTTAGGGGTTTCTGTCGGTACTACTACGGTGGAAAGTCCAGACCAGGTCTCCACCGTGCGCATTCCCCCTGAATATGCCGATTTTGCTCTTGCCTTCTCCAAAAAGAAGGCAACTCAATTACCACCACATCGACAGGGCGATTGTGCGATAGGTCTCCTGATAGACGCTGTACTTCCCAGGAGTCACGTGTATCCCCTCTCACAGGCGTAGACAGCGGCTATGGAAACATATGTCTCCGAATCCCTGCGTCAGGGGTACATTCGGTCCTTCACTTCACCCGCCTCCTCAAGTTTCTTTTTTGTGAAGAAGAAGGAGGGGGGTCTGCGCCCGTGTATTGACTATCGAGGTCTGAACCAGATCACTGTGAGATAGTTACCCACTACCGCTCATAGCCACAGCGATTGAGTCAATGCACAGGGCGTGCTTCTTCACCAAACTAGATCTCAGGAGCGCTTACAACCTGGTGCGTATCCGGGAGGGAGACGAGTGGAAGACGGCTTTCAGTACCACCTCAGGGCACTATGAGTATCCCGTCATGCCGTACAGGTTGATGAATGCACCATCAGTCTTCCAAGCCTTTGTAGACAAGATTTTCAGGGACCTGCACGGGCAGGGTGTAGTGGTGTATATTGATAACATTCTGATATACTCCGCTAGACACGCCGAGCATGTGTCCCTGATGCGCAGGGTGCTTGATTGCCTGTTGGAGCATAACCTGTACGTCAAGCCTGTTCTTCCAGCAGTCCGTCTCCTTCCTAGGGTACCGCATTTCCACCTCAGGGGTGGAGATGGAGAGTGACCGCATTTCAACCTTGCATAATTGGCCGACTCCCACCACGGTAAAGGAGGTGCAGCGGTTCTTAGGGTTTGCCAACTACTACCGGAGATTTATCCAGGGATTTGGTCAGGTAGCAGCTCCCATTACCTCACTGCTGAAGGGGGGCCCGGTACGTTTGCAGTGGTCGGCTGAGGCAGACAGGGCTTTTGGTCACCTGAGTGCTCTGTTTACCTCGGCTCCCGTGCTGGCCAATCCGGATCCCTCTTTGGCCTTCATAGTGGAGGTGAATGCGTCCGAGGCTGGGATAGGAGCTGTGCTCTCTCAGCGCTCGGGTACGCCACCCCTGTTCCTTCTTCTCGAAGAAGCTGGTCGTTGTGGATTGGTTCTCTAAGTCCTTTCGTCTCCTCCCTCTGCCCGGTCTGCCTACGGCTCTATAGACTGCGGAGGCCTTGTTTATGCATGTCTTCCGGCACTATGGGGTGCCTGAGGATATAGTGTCTGATCGAGGTCCCCAGTTCACGTCTAGGGTCTGGAAAGCTTTCATGGAACGTCTGGGGGTCTCGATCAGCCTTACTTCGGGGTTTCACCCTGAGAGTAATGGGCAAGTGGAGAGAGGAAACCAGGATGTGGGCAGGTTTCTGCGGTCTTATTGCCAGGACCGGCAGGGAGAGTGGGCGGTGTTCGTGCCCTGGGCCTAGATGGCACAGAACTCACTTCGCCACTTCTCCACTAACCTCTCTCCCATCCAGTGCTTACTGTGGTACCAGCCGGTTCTGGCGCCTTGGCATCAGAGTCAGACCGAGGCTCCTGCAGTGGACGACTGGTTCAGGCGCGCGGAGGAGACATGGGAAGCTGCCCGTGTTCACCTTCAGCGGGCTGTGCTGCGCCTTAAAAGAGAACACAGACCGGCTCGCTGCTGGAGCCGCGTGTCAAGACTACTGTCACAACTTCCGCCGAAGTTGGTTTCTCTCCTTGTTCGGGCGGCGTTTGGTGGTCGGCGTCGCCGGTCTTCGAGCCATCGTCGATCCACTTTTCATTTCCCATTTGTTTTGTCTTGTCTTACCACACACCTGGTTTCAATTCCATCATTACATGTTGTGTATTTAACCCTCTGTTCCGCACATGTCCTTATCCGGCATTGTTTATTGTAAGTGCTTGTGCACGTTATTTCTGGTGTGCGACGGGTTTTGTACCCATTGTACTGATTGTTCTGTTTACGGGGATTTTTATTAATCTGCGCTGTTGTAACACAGTTTTTGCTCTCCTGCTCCTGACTTCTCTGCCGCCAATACGCACCCCATACGAAGTGTCCCTATTATTTTTACCTCACTTGCACATACATTCTCATTCTTTTACTTTTTCCTTACACTCCATTATGTACAGTTAAACTAAACTAATTATCATTTCAATAAGGCAATATTTTGAATCCCAGCTTTCTTTAAAATAAAATTCAACAGCAAACGGTTTAATAGTTTGTAATATTTATATATTTTTTTAACAAATTAATTGGAATAAAACTGATTAAATATTGATTAAACACACACACACATTAAACATTTCATAACAATAACTTATCACATTGGCATTTCCCCAGATTTTTTTTAATGGCAAAGAGGTTGCAAATGAATCCCATTTTTACTTGTCTTCAAGGAACCTCTTGTGGGGTGGGGACTGTAGCCGACTGTCACGCCCTGGTCGAAGTATATTATGTTTGTCTTCATTTATTTGGTCAGGCCAGGGTGTGACATGGGTTATTGTGATGCGTTTTTGTCTTGGGGTTTTGTGGGGTGTCTAGCATAGTCTATGGCTGCCTGAGGCGGTTCTCAATCAGAGTCAGGTGATTATCGTTGTCTCTGATTGGGAACCATATTTAGGCAGCCATATTCTTTGAGTATTTTGTGGGCGATTGTTCCGGTCTCTGTGTTATTGCACCAGTTAGGCTGTTTCAGTTTTCACATACGTTTATTGTTTTTTGTATTGATCGTGTTTATTCATCTATTAAACATGTATCGAATTAACCACGCTGCATTTTGGTCCGACTCTCTTTCACCCGAAGAAAACCGTAAGACCGACTCAGCCTTTCTTTTCCTGGAACTTGCCTCCTGTATCCTTGGCCTGGGGGACAACTCCAATATGACCTCTGCTGCTGTTTGTTGGTGTAGAACTGGTACTTTAAACAAAAACTTTAAAAAATGACAACAAGAACTCATGAGTATTGGTTCAAAAAACACTTCTTTGTAATAACCTTATGCTGCTATTGTCACGGCTGATGAAAGGAGCGGACCAAGGTGCAGCGTGGTGAACATACATGTTCTTTAATAAATAAAAAAGACGCAGAACAAAACAATACAGACTACAAAACAAAACCCAATCAGAGACAACGATAGACAGCTGTCTGTCTATCGTTGGCGCCTCTAGAGTGGGGACCCTCGCCGCCGACCCCGGACTGGGGACCCTCGTAACGGGCTCCGGACGGGGGACCCTCGTAGCGGGCCCCGGACTGAAGGGCGCCTCTGGAAGCTCCGGACTGAAGGGCGCCTCTGGAAGCTCCGGACTGAAGGGCGACACTGGAGGCTCCGGACTGGAGGGCGACACTGGAGGGCGACACTGAACTCACCAGGCTGGGGAGACACACAGGAGACCTGGTTCTGGGAACAGGCATAGGATTCACCAGGCTGGGGAGACATACAGGAGGCCTCTTCCTTGGCCGAGGCACCGGATACACTGGGCCGTGGGGGAACACTGGAGATCTGGTGCATAGCCTTGGCACCACTCTTCCAGGCTGAATGCCCACTCTAGCCCGGCACCTCCAGAGCGCAGGCACAGGTGGAACAGGGCTGTGGGGGAGCACTGGAGCTCTGGTGCTTAGCACTTGCACCGCTCCTCTTGGCTGCATGCCCACCTTATTTCAAACTTTTTTAACAAATCAAAAACTGAAAAATTGGCAGTGCAAAATTATTCAGCCCCTTTACTTTCAGTGCAGCAAACTCTCTCCAGAAGTTCAGTGAGGATCTCTGAATGATCCAATGTTGACCTAAATGACTAATGATGATAAATACAATCTGCCTGTGTGTAATCAAGTCTCCGTATAAATGCACCTGCACTGTGATAGTCTCAGAGGTCCATTAAAAGCGCAGAGAGCATCATGAAGAACAAGGAACACACCAGGCAGGTCCGAGATACTGTTGTGAAGAAGTTTAAAGCCGGATTTGGATACAAAAAGATTTCCCAAGCTTTAAACATCCCAATGAGCACTGTGCAAGCGATAATATTGAAATGGAAGGAGTATCAGACCACTGCAAATCTACCAAGACCTGGCCGTCCCTCTAAACTTTCAGCTCATACAAGGAGAAGACTGATCAGAGATGCAGCCAAGAGGCCCATGATCACTCTGGATGAACTGCAGAGATCTACAGCTGAGGTGGGAGATTCTGTCCATAGGACAACAATCAGTCGTATATTGCATAAATCTGGCCTTTATGGAAGAGTGGCAAGAAGAAAGCCATTTCTTAAAGATATCCATAAAAAGTGTTGTTTAAAGTTTGCCACAAGCCACCTGGGAGACACACCAAACATGTGGAAGAAGGTGCTCTGGTCAGATGAAACCAAAATTGAACTTTTTGGCAACAATGCAAAACATTGTGTTTGGCGTAAAAGCAACACAGCTCATCACCCTGAACACAGCATCCCCACTGTCAAACATGGTGGTGGCAGCATCATGGTTTGGGCCTGCTTTTCTTCAGCAGGGACAGGGAAGATGGTTAAAATTGATGGGAAGATGGATGGAGCCAAATACAGGACCATTCTGGAAGAAAACCTGATGGAGTCTGCAAAAGACCTGAGACTGGTACGGAGATTTGTCTTCCAACAAGACAATGATCCAAAACATAAATCAAAATCTACAATGGAATGGTTCAAAAATAAACATATCCAGGTGTTAGAATGGCCAAGTCAAAGTCCAGACCTGAATCCAATCGAGAATCTGTGGAAAGAACTGAAAACTGCTGTTCACAAATGCTCTCCATCCAACCTCACTGAGCTCGAGCTCGAGCTGTTTTGCAAGGAGGAATGGGAAAAAATGTCAGTCTCTCGATGTGCAAAACTGATAGAGACATACCCCAAGCGACTTACAGCTGTAATCGCAGCAAAAGGTGGCGCTACAAAGTATTAACTTAAGGGGGCTGAATAATTTTGCACGCCCAATTTTTCAGTTTTTGATTTGTTAAAAAAGTTTGAAATATCCAATAAATGTCGTTCCACTTCATGATTGTGTCCCACTTGTTGTTGATTCTTCACAAAAAAATACAGTTATATCTTTATGTTTGAAGCCTGAAATGTGGCAAAAGGTCGCAAAGTTCAAGGGGCCCGAATACTTTCGCAAGGCACTGTATATATTTCCTATAATTAGTGCTGACTATGGCTGTTATGGTGACCGTATTATCACCACACCAGCGTTCAGGAGTCATGAAGGCAGTCAAATTCCATGTGACCAATTGGTCATGGTAATTAAGCTTCTACAAGCTCTGATGCTGCTGATGGTCATTAGTAGCCTACCAAACTTGCTAACTGCCTAGTACTCAGCACTCTATTGTCCCACTAATCACTCTGACATTAATGCAAATGTAATAAAAAAATCTAAATCAAACACCCCATGAGGGCCCATGAGTGCCCAGGAGCTCATGTTGCGCAATATTTCTATGGGCTATGCAATTGCGTGATGAAAAAGAGTTTTGATGGCCTCTATTAAAAATAAGAGGATCTCATCAGCTTTCTATAGGCTGGGCCTATTACATTTTATTTATAAACATTCCTAATATTAAGCACATTGCTTCGCTTTAACAAAGGAACATAGCCTACCTGGCTGTCATGAAAATGAACCATGGGAAAAGAAGCCTCCATTCACAATTTAAGTGCGTAGACAACATTTTTTCCCCCATACCCTTGTTCCTAGACATTCGAAATCAAAACTCATTTCGCACATACAGTACCAGTCAAAACTTTGGGCACACCCACTCATTGAACCGTTTTTCTTTATTTTGACTATTTTCTACATTGTAGAATAATAGTGAAGACATCAAAACTATTAAATAACACACATGGAATCATGTAGTAACCAAAAAAGTGTTAAACAAATCTAAATGTATTTTATATTTGAGATTCTTCAAAATAGCCTTGATGACAGCTTTGCACACTATTGGCATTCTCTCAACCAGTCTTGAACCAGTCTTTTCCAACAGTCTTGAAGGAGTTCCTATATATGCTGAGCACTTGTTGGCTGCTTTTCCTTCACTTTGTGGTCCAACTCATCCCATACCATCTCAATTGGGTTGAGTTCTGGGTGATTGTGGAGGCCAGGTCATCTGATGCAGCACTCCATCCCTCTCCTTCTTGGTCAAATAGCCCTTACACAGCCTGGAGGTGTGTTTTGGGTCATTGTCCTGTTGAAAAACAAATGATAGTCCCACTAAGCTCAAACCAGATGGGATGGAGTATCACTGCAGAATGCTGTGGTAGCCATGCTGGTTAAGTGTGCCTTGAATTCTAAATAAATCACAGACTGTGTCTGCAGCAAAGCACCCCACACCTCCTCCTCCATGGATCACGGTGGGAACCACACATGCAGAGATCATCAGTTTACCTACTCTGCATCTCACAAAGACATGACGGTTGGAACCAAAACTCTCAAATTTGGACTTGAAGGACAGATTTCCACCAGTCAAATGTCCATTGCTTGTGTTTCTGGGCCCAAGAAAGCCTCTTCTTCTTATTGGTGTCCTTTAGTAGTGGTTTCTTTGCAGCAATTTGACCATGAAGGCCTGATTCACACAGTCTCTGAACAGTTGCTGTTGAGATGTGTCTGTTAATTGAACTCTGTGATGCATTTATTTGGGCTACAATCTGAGGTGCAGTTACCTCTAATGAATGTATCATCTGCAGCAGAGGTAACTCTGGGTCTTCCTTTCCTGTGGCGGTCCTCATGAGAGCCAGTTTCATCATATCGCTTGATGGTTTTTGCAACTGCACTTTAACCTCTTAAAGCTAAATAGCGTGCCCAATTTCAACTTCCTGCTACTCATGCCAAAAATATAAGATATGCATATTATTCATAGATTTGGATAGAAAACACTCTGAAGTTTCTAAAACTGTTTGAATCATGTCAGATTGCCCCGTCTACAATTTGATCGATTATTAACGTTTAAAAATACCTAACGTTGTATTACAAAAGTAGTTTGAAATATTTTGTAGTGACGTTGCGTTTTTGTAAGCAGTTTTTTTTTCTAGATCAAACGTGCTTTATAAATGGACATTTTCGATATATATGGACGGAATGAATCAAACAAAAGGCCCAATTGTGATGTTTATGGGACATATTGGAGTGCCAACAAAAGAAGCTCGTCAAAGGTAATGCATATTTTATATTTTATTTCAGTGTTTTGTGTAGCGCCTGCTATGCTAGCTCCTTTGTTTACTGCTGGTGCAGATGGGTGCCGGCTATCAGATAATAGCTTTTTATGCTTTCGCTGAAAAGCATTTTTAAAATCTGACATGTTGGCTGGATTCACAACGAGTGTAGCTTTAATTGAGTATCTTACATGTGCGATTTAATGAAAGTTTGAATTTGATAGCATATTATTTGAATCTCGCGCTCTGCATTTCCCCCAGCAATTGGCCAGTTGAGACGCTAGCGTCTCCCCTATCCATAAGAGGTTTTAAGAAACTTTCAAAGATCTTGAAATGTTTCCGCATTGACTGGCCTTCATGTCTTAAAGTAATGATGGACTGTCATTTGTCTTTGCTTATTTGAGTTGTTCTTGCCATAATATGGATTTGGTATTTTACCAAATATACCACCCTACCTTGTAACAACACAACTGATTGGCTCAAACGCATTAAGAAGGAAAGAAATTCCACAAATGAACTTTTAACAAGGCACACCTGCTAAATTAAATGCATTCCAGGTGAGCGCCTCATGAGCATTGGCTACATCTGAGAGAGCCATATGAGTGAGAGGTGTTTTGGAGCATGGCAGCTGGGAGAAGAATTATAATTTGCCTATTATATTCAACCCTCAAGCATGGATTTTTTTGTGTGCATTACGGCCACACAAGGGGGATGCCACTAGGAAATGTGAGGCCTGGTGAGAATATTACCAAGTGCTTGTCAAATTGTGAATGAGAGACTGATGAAGTTTGTGCAGCTTGCAACTTTTTTCAAATCATCATTAGAGTACCATCATGCAGCCTTAGAATGTAGTAAATATCTAAACATATAGACCAATGTTTATATCACAACTGAAGTTACATAAATAACTCAAAATTAAGTAAATAGGAGGACCTGTTTCTTTGTTAATGCTCAACACAGAATAGCCGCATGTGCGCACTTCCTTTGAAATTGTTTGGAGAAAATATCCTCTCTTTTATTAAGCTATGTTCAATTGTATTCTTCATACTATAAAATACTTTTTAAATCATTCCAAGGAGTTCTAAGCAAATCTTGTCTGCTTAATTAACTAGTGTAGCCCAGTCATATCAAATCAAATGTTATTGGTCACATACTGTACACATATTTAGCAGATGTTATTGTGGGTGTAGCAAAATGCTTGTGGTGTAGCGAAATGCTTGGCATAGCCATATCAGGGCCTGACATAAGGACAACAGAGTAAGCTATTCTGTTCTTCTGAAATAGACTACATTTTCTTCATATCATGTTTCTTTAGACCTATCTAAAATAAATAATGGATGTATTGTGATGGGGTAGGCTATATTAAATGGATTTAGACTTTTTAAAATGTAGATGTTCCGTGGCTTGTAGGCTTTGCGTGGAAGCCAGGAGATGCTAAATGTGTTTATGCTAATGTAATGGTCAATTACGTCAGTTATTTGCTTGACATTATACAAACCCCTTGACTTTTTTCCACATTTTGTTAGGTTACAGCCTTATTCTAAAATTGATTAAATTGTATTTCCCCCCTCATCAATCTACACACAACATCCCATAATGACAAAGCAAAAATGGATTTTTTGAAATTGTTGCTAATTTATTAAAAATATAGAAATATCACATTAACATGTTCAAGTATTCAGACCCTTAACTCAGTTCTTTGTTAAAGCACCATTGTCAGCAATTAGAGCCTTGAGTCTACAAGCATGGCACACCTGTATTTGGGGAGTTTCTCATATTCTTCTCTGCAGATCCTTTCAAGCTCTGTCAGGTTGGATGGGGAACATTGCTGCTGTTCGATTGGGTTCAAGTCCGGGCTCTGGCTGGGACACTTAAGGACATTCAGAGACTTGTCCCGAAGCCACTCCTGCGTTGTCTTGGCTGCGTGCTTAGGATCGTTGTCCTGTTGGAAGGTGAACCTTCGCCCCAGTCTGCATCTTGTTTCTAATAGTCTGAGAGTCTTTAGGTGCCTTTTGGCAAACTCCAAGCGGGCTGTCTGTCACGGCTTTCTTCCTGCGAAGGAGAGGTGGACCAAAACGCAGCGTGGTTGAAGTTCATGGTTCTTTAATAAGAGACACTTAACATGAACAAACTACAAAACAATAAATGTGAAAGCTGAAACAGTCCTAACTGGTGCATAAAACACAAAGACAGGAAACAATCACCCACAAAATAACCAAAGAATATGGCTGCCTAAATATGGTTCCCAATCAGAGAGAACAATAAACACCTGCCTCTGATTGAGAACCAATCTAGGCAACCATAGACTTACCTAGACACCTAAACTGAACACAACCCCATAAATCTACAAAAAACCCTAAACAAGACAAAACACATAAATCACCCATATCACACCCTGGCCTAACCAAAATAATAAAGAAAACAAAGATAACTAAGGCCAGGGTGTGACATTGTCATCTGCCTTTTGCTGAGGAGTGGCCTCCGTCTGGCCACTCCACCATAAAGGCCTGATTGGTAGAGTGCTGGAGTGCTGGAGAGATGGTTGTCCTTCTGGAAGGTCCTCCCATCTTCACAGAGGAACTCTAGAGCTCTATCAGTGACCATCTGGTTCTTGGTCACCTCCCTGACCAAGGCCCTTCTCTCCTCATTGCTCAGTTTGGCCGGGCAGTCAGCTCTAGAAAGAGTCTTGGTGGTTCCAAACTTCTCCATTTAAGAATGATGGAGGCAACTGTGTTCTTGGGGACCTTCAATGCTGCAGAAATGTTGTGGTACCCTTCCCCAGATCTGTGCCTCAACACAATCCTGTCTTGGAGCTCTATGGACAATTCCTTCGACATCATGGCTTGGTTCTTTCTCTGCCATGCACTGTCAACTGTGGAACCTTATATAGACAGGTGTGTACCTTTCCAAATCATGTTTAATCAATTACATTTACTACAGGTGGACTGCTATCAAGTTGTAGAAACATCTCAAGGATGATCAATGGAAACAGGATGCACCTGAGCTCAATTTCGAGTCTCATAGCAAAGGGTCTGAATACTTATTTAAATAATGTATTTCTGTTTTTATTTTTAATACATTTGCAAACATTTCTAAAAAAGCTGTTTTCACTATGTGCTTAATTTTTATTTAATCAATTTTAGAACAATGCTATAACGTAACAAAATGTGGAAAAACTCAAGGGGTCTGAATACTTTCCCGAAGGCAATGTATATCACCTCAAACTTTCTGCTAGTGAGATCGCTAGTTAGCTAATTGGGGGCTAGCTAGCTATGCAAAATACGTTAGCTTATGTTAACTAGCGGGCTGGGATTTCTTTCACCTTTGACTTTCTGCCAGTGAAGTTGCTAATTAGTTAACTGGGCTTGCCAGTGCCTAAATTATAGCTAGAAAATGATCAACCATTGGATTATATATGTAACTTTTTCTAAATGACCCCAAAAAAAAGCTATTTACCTCAAAATCGTTTTGATGGAATTACTTACATTTTTTGATGTAGCAGAGGAAATGTGTAGTTGATCAAGACTAATGGCAGCCAGAGGAACTGTTGAAAGAAAATGGTGACATCTTGTGTTTTTTGTGAAATTACAAAGTACCCTATCTTGGCAGTATATACATAATCTTTGTCTCCAATCAATCATTCAATGTCTGGTTTTGTGTGAGTGTTTTGTTGGGGGGGGGGGGTCGCTTTAACCATGGGAGGCGTAGCATATAAATGTTAATTACGCATCACCTATTATTTGGTAGGGAATACTATTTTTTCCTAAAATGATCCTCTCCAACGATCCCAGATCCTTGGAGTTTGTAAAAACTGGACAATTAGGACAGTTAAAGGGAGAGACTATGAATCCAAACAAAAAAGACAGATTCAGGTTGTAGTTTTCCTTAAGTCCACCAACAGCAGTTAGGGAACAAATTTCAATCGCTCTTCAACCATTACTCCTAAAACGTTCAAAACTGGTTCAAGCTAACCCGATGGCGTGGGCACACACTGCACACACTTTTTTTGTCGATTTACATCTTACACTATTGTTAAGGATTTATTTGAAATTTGAAATTTAAATAGCTCCTTGGTCATGTGACCTACTGAATTCAAACAAGGTTCAGACTGTACACTCAGTGGGCCTACACATTGCACACCCTTTAGTTTGTCCATTTTCATATCACATGTTTTTACAATAATTTTCAATTATTCTAATTTCAAAAGGTCCTTGGTCATGTGACCAGTGGAGACGGACGTTGTGAGGCATCCAGTGAGGTAACGCGACCGATCCCGGAGAAGCTGGCGAAAGCCCCGGGGAGAGTTCTCTTTTCTTTGTGAGGGGCAGGGCGCCCTGGAATTGGTCAGCCCCGAGAGAGGGGCCCAAGAATGTGGTTTCGGGGGCGTCCGGTGAGCTTTCCCTGTAAATCTCACGCCGGGCCGTAACCATATCTTCAGCAGGTCTCCAAGGTGAACGGCCTCTGGCATGTTATAACAATCTAGTTAAGGGAAGTTGGCAAAACAGATCCGTAACTTCGGGATAAAGATAGGCGGGTCGGTCGGGCTGGGGTGCGAAGCGGACTGGGCTCGAGCCGCGGCTGGGGGAGCAGTCAGGGTGGTGTCTGTTGGCGGACAGAAAAAAACCTGCAATTTAGCGTTAGATTATAAACGGAAAGAAGGGATATAAAGCCATCTAAAATGAATGAAAAAACACATGATGTCTCAGAAAAATGCTTCTCCCTTAGAAGGTTGTGGATGATATCAATCAACAGACTCAGCGGCGTAGCTTCTTCCGGTGCAGCCGCAACAGGGCCCAGTATTCAAATTATATAGGGGGACGTGGCTCCGAGCCCGTCACCCGGTCCATGTACGTAGTGGGCCCCCTATGTAATTTGAATACTGCCCCACCATGACCAAGTATTAATTGTTGACGTGGGTCCGTCACGTCTAAAATTTGATGAGTAAATCTTTCTTTAAAAACCTCTTAAAGGATCGGCCCCTTTTTTACATTTTTTGTCTAAAATGACATACCCAAGTCTAACTGCTTGTAGCTCAGGCCCTGTAGCAAGGATATGCATATTATTGGTACCATTTGAAAGCTAAACGGCACGTTATTGCATTAGGCTCGTGTAAGCCTACTGGCCCATTCCCAAGATATGATGTTTTTCAGAGTCGTATTACACCACTACAACCAAGGCTGGAATCAAATTACCACGTACATGGATGGCCATGTCATTCGGTCAAGCTAGATTGCGCGTATTGTGAGCCTTGCTGGCTGTTCGTAGATATTAGTGCACCTTTCTTCTCTGATGCGTGGGTGAATGGGGTTCGAGATTGACACCATCTAACATCCAAAATAGCATGTCATGAGATTCACATGGGTGCCTGTTTGGTAATGAGCAATGGAAGCTCAATGGCACTATTGACACAGAAATTGCGACAGGTGTTGGAGCGCATAGTTAATGTAACTCTCACACTTGCATCGCGTAATTTGGCGGGCACTGTGAAAAGCTGTGTCAGGCCAACAGTGGAGATTTTCTCAGTATCAATGAACTACTGTTATTTTACGACCCAGTTCTGCAATAACTTTTTGAACGCCCCGCAGGATCCGTTAACTGTCTCAGTCCTCAAATCCAAAAATAAATAAAATCAAATGTATTTATAAAGCCCTTCTTACATCAGCTGATATCTCAAAGTGCTGTACAGAAACCCAGCCTAAAACTCTAAACAGCAAGAAATGCAGGTGTAGAAGCACGGTGGCTAGGAAAAACTCCCGAGAAAGAACAGAACCTAGGAAGAAACCTAGAGAGGAACCAGGCTATGAGGGGTGGCCAGTACTCTTCTCTCTGTGCCGGGTGGAGATTAAAACAGAACATGGCCAAGATGTTCAAATGTTTATAAATGACCAGCAGGGTCAAATAATAATAATCACAGTGGATGTCGAGGGTGCAACTAGAGATACAGATATGTGGACATAATGAAGGCCCTCACCGAGATTGTGCTTTTAAGTGACAAGAAGTACAAGAGGGATGATGCAGTAGCACTGAAAAATAAAATGGAAAAATGTAGTTTCATTTTTTTAGTTGTTCTGCAGACTAAGGTTTTAGAAAATGTGAACGTCATCTCCAAAATGCTACAGGCCAGTGACGCAGACCTGCACAGGGCAGTTAGCCTACTAAAGGACATGACAGAGGTCCTGTCCGGATTGCGACAAGGCCAAAGTCACTGCAAAGACCCTTGCCGACAAATGGGGAGCTCAGAACGCAAGCTCTGGAGCAACGAACCGCCCTTGCTGTCTCTGCCTGGCCGGTTCGCCTCTTTCCACTGGGATTCTCTGCCTCTAACCCTATTACAGGGGCTGAGTCACTGGCTTACTAGCGCTCTTCCATACCGTCCCTAGGAGGGGTGCGTCACTTGAGTGGGTTGAGTCACTGATGTGATCTTCCTGTCTGGGCTATACTCGGCCTTGTCTCAGGATGGTAAAATTGGTGGTTGAAGACATCCCTCTAGTGGTGTGGGGGCTGTGCTTTGGCAAAGTGGGTGGGGGTTATGTCCTTCCTGTTTGGCCCTGTCCGGGGGTGTCATCGGATGGGGCCACAGTGTCTCCTGACCCCTCCTGTCTCAGCCTCCAGTATTTATGCTGCAGTAGTTTATGTGTCGGCGGGCTAGGGTCAATTTGTTATATCTGGAGTACTTCTCCTGTCCTATCTGGTGTCCTGTGTGAATTTAAGTGTGCTCTCTCTAATTCTCTCTTTCTCTCTTTCTCTCTTTCTTTCTTTCTTTCTCTCTCTCTCTCTCTCTCTCTCTCTCTCTCTCTCTCTCTCTCTCTCTCTCTCTCTCTCTCTCTCTCTCTCTCTCTCTCTCTCTCTCTCGGAGGACCTGAGCCCTAGGACCATGCCTCAGGACTACCTGACATGATGACTCCTTGCTGTCCCCAGTCCACCTGGCCGTGCTGCTGCTCCAGTTTCAACTGTTCTGCCTGTGATTATTATTATTCGACCATGCTGGTCATTTATGAACATTTGAACATCTTGGCCATGTTCTGTTATAATCTCCACCCGGCACAGCCAGAAGAGGACTGGCCACCCCACATAGCCTGGTTCCTCTCTAGGTTTCTTCCTAGGTTTTGGCCTTTCTAGGGAGTTGTTCCTAGCCACCGTGCTTCTACACCTGCATTGCTTGCTGTTTGGGGTTTTAGGCTGGGTTTCTGTACAGCACTTTGAGATATCAGCTGATGTACGAAGGACTATATAAATAAATTTGATTTGATTTTGATTTGATTTGAAGACACTCGGAGAAGGAAGGCGAGGTGTCATTTTGATTAGCTATGCGAGGACCAGCGACTGTCTGATGCATGCAAACCTTGACATCGTTATCCACCAGCTATCAAACAGATTTTAAAGTCATCGGGCAACATCGAGTCTGTTTGACTCCATCCATCCCGCTACCCTGGCCAACGCTGTTGATTATGCGCTCTACGAGACCGCCAGCCGGCTGGCTAAACATTACAGCAAAGATATATCAGCAAGATTCCCTGGACAATTACGCTCTTTCAGGGCCTGTTTTAAGAAGGAAATATGCTCATTGTGGATTACAATTCAGTCACTGCTACATTTGGGGAAGTATTACAGCGATGCTCTTTTTTATGACTCTGCCTGTAACGGTAGCCAGTGCGGAGCGCTCCTTTTCCAAACTGAAGATAATTAAATCATACCTGAGGAGCAGCATGGGACAGGAGAGACTGAGTGGGTTGGCCGTTCTGTCCATTGAAAACACCAGGGCCAGGGCCATGACTTTGAATCAAAGTCAACGACTTCGCAGAGCGCAAGGCCAATCAATTGAGTGAGCAAGCGTATATTTTTCCAGGGCAGGCTACCCAGACAGCCTATATCAATCAAGCTTTATTAAGATTAATTGACATTTCTTGTCAATCTACGACTATGCTCGATCTGTCTTTGGAAACCTCGTTCTGGTGCACGACCGCTGAGCCATTTCATTGTCATCATAGCCTATAGATTTAACTAGGCTATAACATAATATTAAGCACATACGCATCATATACTGTTAAAAGGCATGCTGCCATATAAGCGATCTGCTTGAATGCTCCACTTGATTGATTTGCTGGTCGTTTGCTATAGGCCTCTACTGGTATGTCAGTTTTGCCGGCGTGCATAACTTCTGCGAGCATGTACTGGATCATTAGCTGTGTTCGGTGTTTATGTCAAGACATTGATCTATATATTTATGTTTTATAATATAGGCTATTGCCTATTATTTGCATATAAAATAGGGTGTTTTTTGACCTCTTTGTGGTTTCCGTGGTGCTGATCGATTTATACGGGTTAATTTCTGACCGCCGTCCATGGTGCTGAAAGTATTGGCTATATTGCGGCTTCTCTGGTAACAGCTTCAAATGTGCCCTTAGATTAGGTTCTGCTCTGCTCTTACAATTCAGCAGCCTTACAAATAAAATCATTGTAATTTTAAGGGAAATATGGGTGGTGATAGGGGCCCGTATTTTTTTGGGTCACCTTGGCCCGTCATGATAAAGCTACGCTACTGACAGACTGCACCTTTGTTCTTTACACGTGTATTAATGAAAGCACGCGTTTTGTGATTGCCAACTTTTTCGAAAGGGATGTTGGCGCTTACAAAAGCCATATCCTCAGTATTTACGTGTTTACATGTATTTCTATAGCGAATGAAAATAAGCTAAATATGAATAAGTTCAATATTTATGTTGATAATGTCCTTAAAATAGGGGCATAATTTGGTGCATTAGGCTAAAGCATAGGCTGCTGATGAGAATAATTGACTGAAAACGTTTAATTGGAAGTCAATCCACACAGTTGAGAATTTATTTGGGACTAATTGTATAATTAAGTTAAATGATCATGGTATGCACACACAAAAATAACGCAGCCCTGGCTCTAACTATTACTCACTGTAACAATGTTTCTAGGACATAACCCCCCGCCCCCCCCCCCCCCCCTTGTATTTCTCAAAGTCTAACTGAAACAAGGTCTTCAAAGGTAAAGAATTCGGGGTAATTAACAACTGCTCTGATTTGAAACTGATAAATGAGTTGAAAATACACAAAATTGACAAAAATATTTTTATTTGATCTTTTAAGCATGTCATATTGACCTAAAACGGAATAGTCAACATGTATATATTTTCTATAAGATACTTTTAGCATTCAACAGTTTTCTTAGTTGTATTGTCAAACTTGATAAAAATAAATAAATAAATAAAAATACAATAATAATTACTGTCATCAACTATACCAATCAAAAGATTTGTCATACAATTATATATGATTATATACATGGGGAATGTTCCATATGACAATAATAATGTATTATTTTTTTCCACAGAATTTCCTAGGCATGTATACACTAACCAAGCATTTGCACATTGAATAACAGCTTTCTAAGTGTTTTCTCATTTTTGTTATTTAGTTGTCACTTTGTGGCCCAGTCTCCCCTACTATTCAGACCACAAAGCGTTTTTAGAGGGTGATGCATATAGAATGAAAATTGATTAAATAATTCCCAGAATGTCCTATTCTTTCTTACTAAGCCCAGGTCATTAAAATAAGTACTCTAGCCGTACTTTTGTTATGACTTTTATTCTGGGAATCCCAAGAGTGTGCAAAGCTGCCATCAAGGCAAAGGGTGGCTATTTGAAGAATCTCAAATGTAAAATATATTTGGATTTGTTTATCACTTATTTTTGGTTACTACATGATTCCATATGTGTTATTTAATAGTGTTGATATCTTCACTATTATCCTACAATGCAGAGAATAGTCAAAATAAATAAAAACCCTTGAATGAGTAGGTGTACTAAAGCTTTTGACCGGTAGTGTAAATTTGCAAACATTTCTAAAAACCTGTCTTTGCTTTGTCATTATGGGGTATTGTGTGTAGATTGCTGAGGGAAAAATCTATTTAAGAAATGTTAGGATAAGGCTGTAATGTAACAAAATGTGGAAAACGTCAAGGGGTCTGAATACTTTCCGAATATACCAGATGATACAAGTAGCAATCCTATATTAGGTAGGCCTACTACTACTTGTATAGATAGGAGGTGGCTGTTGCAAGCATAGAGGTAGATAATGTCTGCAGTATCTAACTCTATGGTTGCAAGTCATTACAAGTCATTAGTTGGCACTGATTCTCCTCATAGGCTGTACTAATATGAATTTAACCTAAAAGTCATGTTACTGGGTGAGTTGTATCCCGATTCTCCACCCTTCCACCCTGCACTTGCACACTTTCTTGCATGAATTTAGCAATGCTGGAAACTGCCTCCTGACAATGCCTACATTCCTATCCTATGCTTTAAAATCCATGATGAGGAGTGAGCAAGTGCACACCAGGAGAAGGGTGGAGAAGTGGGACATAGCCCTTGTGTGCTCTCTCAACCACCTCTATGCCTAGCCATGTAGCTGAAGCCTAAAGCAATTTTCTGATTTAAGTGCTACTATACGGCATGGTAGTGTTCAGGGTGGAATTAAAATTTAATTATATTCTTATTGTCATCCCATCCTCCACCACTAAGTTATTGTATGTGGCATTTTGTTTGTTGCAAGTCAAGATCTATTTGCAAACAGTAGTAAATATTGTAAATTGTCAACGCTACAGTAGTGAGTTATTATATCCCGGGGTAGACAGTTCCCGAGACTGTAAAGGGGCTGATGATCTATGATATGGACTGGAATCAATCTTATTCTTCTGAGTTCCTGTTGTCTGAACGGTACAATAAATATTTTGGGAAGACAATACTTTTCTTTATTAGCTTATTTGCTCCAGTCCAGACCTGACATTGTGCCTTTCAACTTATCTATTTTGTGTTCCAACCCTAGCAGCTCCTCCTGCAAACAGGCCCCTTCTGCCTTCCAGATGCTGCTGACCAAGCTGCCTGCCCTCCACCAGACAGGTGAGGATGCTCTACCATGGGAAGAAAATGCTGGAGTGGCACCAAAATGGCAGAAAAATGCCTTGGTGCCCTAAACCCCCTTCTTCCAATGGTCTGCACTTCTTAACTCCCTTTCATTGATTTAAGGCAATGGATTGCTACAACCATGTTTGGGGTTAGTTCTGCCATATTCCTTACACCAACAGTTCATTCCGTTTATGCATAAGAGGCGGATTGTATGAATGCATACTTTGGATTGGGGGTAAAGGATCAGCTTGTGTTCTGATTCTTCACCTTTCTCCCCAATGTATGCCCTATTTCATTGTTCCTCATTCTTGGCGCTGAAGAGCAGCATTGTGTTAATTGCCATCCCTACCTATGCTATAACACCTAATTTAATTACAGTAAGACCATACTTGGGTAAATTGAGTGAATGAATGGTTAGTTTTGACAACATGCCCTAAACCGGAGAATACAGTTATCGTGAACAATAAAAAACAGTAATTGAATTGTGACTAGTGCACTTATCATTAGTTGTACATTGCTTATCTGTGTTAGGTTTTCAACCATGTTACATTTGTTGCATAATTTGTGCTCCTTTTTCACAGGCGGTTTTGACTGATGACCTGTCTCCATACCTGAGAGAGGCAGAGGAAGAATATCACTTCGTCCCCAATAATACTACTAATATTTCAAATTGTACTGATGAGAAAGAGGAGGCTAGACGTACTGCATATGTCTTACTACTCAAACTCAAAAAACTCCTGTGGCTTATTTTTCAAATTGGCATGTTTCGTATCATCTGCCGCAAGAGTGAAGATGTCATTTAATTTTAATTTGGCGTACCCCAGTTTGGGAATAGGACAGGCAAGGTAAAACGAAATAATGGATGCAGCTATGGTGGTAGCTAACTCATGTCTGAATCTGACTAACACAGTGAACTAGGAGCAAACGGCGTCACCCAGCCTGAATCTAATCCAATCTGGAGTTTTGGTCAGTCTACATCTGTAAAGCATAGAATTAGGGTTTCCACTAGTTATAAGCACAAAGCCAAAATTGTCTATATCATAAAAAATTAATGATACTTTTTTATTTATTTACTTTTTATCTTTATTAAGGTTAGGTTTAAAATCACATTTTAAGAAGATAGATTGTAGAAATAGGCAGACTTTATGACTTTGTGGTTGAGGTAACTAGAGAGACGACCTAGAATTAGCTTGACCCGAGTTACTGCCCTGATGACACAGACCACTTCATTAACAATGGTAATGTGTTTTATGTAAAACGTTTTTATAAAAAAATAGTGGATTTGATAAACTAGTGGGTTAATTACCCACTCAAGAAGCTACAAGTAGTAATGTTGGATGTGAAGTGAATTGCCAAAAAGCTTTGCCCAAAATGTAATTGACCACCTGGCTGTCTATTGTATCACCCTGTCACAGGCCCTCCCAGGAGGCACCACCTCATAAGATGAGGAAGTACGTTGTTTATAAGGATTCCCTGCTGCAGTTGTTTGAGAGATGTCCAGTTTGCAGAAAACATGCAACATAGAGAAGACCAAGAAGGGGACCCTCAGCATCACGCAGACATGCCCTCGCTGTGAGCATTCCTATAAATGGAACAGGAAGGACACTTGAATCAGGTTGGTGGCTTTGACCTGATCAAAGGTCAAAACAGTTTGGAGTTTTGTCCCAATTCACCTTCATAACCGAGCCTGGTGGAACCAGCCTGATCGCTGCGTTTACCATTCTATTCCACTTCACATATCATGATATCTGAAGTGAAATTGAAAGGTGAATGCAGGAATCAATGCTCTGTGTGTATGTTTGGGTGTGACCGACCTGTATCTTTGATGAGGGGCCAGGAGCTGATCTATGCTTCCTTTCCCATCAATGGGGCACTGGCAAAGACCTTACCTCCAGCCTTACCTCTTGTCTGCTCACCAATGGTCGTCGATGGGGAGACCAGAATTATGTAGGTTTAATCTGACCTGTTCAAACTTTAACATAGGTGATATCTGACAAACAAACATACTATCTTTACTGCCATTTCTAATAGAACAATGACTGTATTTGTTCACAGATACATCTATGGAGCCAGCACTTGGAGACTTGCAAGATGATGTGATGGAGTCCTTTAATTTTTTTATTTTTTACCTTTATTTAACTAGGCAAGATCAGTTAAGAACAAATTCTTATTTTCAATGACGGCCTAGGAACAGTGGGTTAACTGCCTGGGGCAGAACGACAGATTTGTACCTTGTCAGCTCGGGGGTTTGAACTTGCAACCTTCCGGTTACTAGTTCAACGCTCTAACCACTAGGCTACCCTGCCGCCCCGACCAACAGACAGGCTTGATAATGATGTCTCTGAATGGAGAGACCTGGCACTCAACACATCACCATGTGGGACTGGAGGTGATTAATAACACTATAGTATGTTCAGTATTTTCATTCCATGTGTCACTGATAAATGTATTTTATTGAAGTAGATCATGCCTCTCCCTGAACAGCAGGAGGCAGATTGTACAGTTAACTTTTCTATCGGTTCTTGACTACGGTGACACCATGTACCAGATTGCAGCAGCCACTACTCTAAAAACCTGTGGATACCGTCTACCATAACACCCTTTGCTTTATCACAGGTGACAGTTTTAATACACATCACTGCATCCTGTATCAAAAAGTTGGCTGGTCCTCATTACATTTTCGTATATCACTCAATTACTCCCTTTTTGTTTACAAAGCTCTACTATACAAGCTTCCGACTTACCTAACTTCGTTGTTTAAGTATAAAAACATGACTTACCATACCTGCTCACGGGGTTGGTTAACTCTTGAGATTCCTCGGGTCTCCAATGAGCTAGGTAAATCTACTTTTAGTTTTAACGCTCCACATTTTTGGAATCATTTACAAAATTCATTACATTTTGATTCCCTGGTTCCACTAAGGCAGTTTAAAAGCCTAATGATGAGTTCACTGAGGTGTGCAATTGTTTTGACTGATTGACTTTAATCATTTGTCTGAAGCCTGTGATGTTCTAACATACTTGTTATCATATCTTGTATCTTGTAGTTTTAGCTTTTATTTTATGTTCTCAGGTCACCATTTAAAATGAGACCCTGGGCTCCTCTGATTAAATTAAAGTGAATAAAAAATGAAATACCTCTGCCTTAGCTCAGCCTATTTTTTACAGATTTAAGATTACTGTAGATGCTTTTGCCAGGCGCCAGCCTCATCTCTCATTATCTGACCTGTTCAAACTTCAACATACAGTGGATTTGGGAAATGATTCAGATCCCTTGACTTTTTCCACATTTTGTTACGTTCCAGCCTTATTCGAAAATGTGTCTCATAGCAAAGGATCTGAATACTTATGTAAATAAGGTATTTAAGTTTTTTTTATTTTTTTATCCTAAAAGCCTGTTTTTGCTTTGTCATCATGGGTTACTGTGTGTAGATTGATGAGGAAACTGAAATGCCTTATTTACACATTTTCGAATAATGCTGTAACGGAACAAAATGTGGAAAGAGTCAAGGGATCTGAATACTTTCAGAATGCACTGTATGTTGAAGTTTGAACAGGTCAGATAATGAGAGATGAGGCTGGCGTCTGGATCCTTTGCTATGAGACTCGAAATTGAACTCAGGTGCATCCTGTTACCATTGATCATTCTTGAGATGGTTCAACAACTTGATTGGAGTCCACCTGTGGTAAATTCAATTGATTGGACATGATTTGGAAAGGCACACAACTGTCTATATAAGGTCCCACAGTTGACTGCATGTCAGAGCAAAAACCAAGACATGAGTTCGTAGAGCTCCGAGACAGGATTATGTCGAGGCACAGATCTGGGGAAGGGTTTCAAAACATTTCTGCAGCATTAAAGGTCCCCAAGAACACAGTGGCCTCCATCATTCTAAAATGGAAGAAGTTTGGAACCACCAAGACACTTCCTAAAGCTGGCTGCTAGGCCAAACTGAGCAATCAGGGGAGAAGGGCGATGGTATTGACAGAGTTCCTCTGTGGAGATGTGATGCTCTCCTGAGACTCTCTCCACAGAACAAAGGGACAGAATGTAGTTTCATAACCCAGCCCTAGCCTGTGGTTAACCAATTAGAATTCCTTGCAATAAAACTAAGCCAACGGCCAAATAAGGTTGGACCAATGAGAACGTGCCACACGTTCTGTATTATTAATAGGTTTAGGACTGTCATTCCTGGCAGATATTGAACTGAAAACCAACTATTTCCATTGATAATTCCCTATTACAGAAAAAACACTATTTCCATTGATCGTTATTATTCTATTGACTTCTCGTCCTCTGTCTCTGCGTTGTGTATTTATCTTCTAAATATTCTATGTTTGAATACTTCCATAAATGCAATATATATTTTTTTAAATAAAGAAATTGGTGTAAAAATGTCTTAACCTGTTTTTGCTTTGTCATTATGGGGTATTGTGTGTAGATTGATGGGGGGGGGATTGTTTATAAATATAGTGGAAAAAGTTGAGGGTTCTGAATACTTTTCGAATGCATTGTAGTATTTATGTGCATTTATGTGACAGATAGATATGACCTATCCTAACTGCCATTGGTAATAGAACAGTGCCTCTTCACTGGCATTTTCAACCTCTCCCTGACCCAGTCTGTAATACCCACATGTTTCAAGCAGACCACCATAGTCCCTGTTCCCAAGAACGCCAAGGTAACCTGTCGAAATATCGACAGCAATATCTGTAGCCATGAAATGCTTTTAAAGTCATGGCACGATATGTACAGCCCCCACTCTTCTGGGAAGGCTTTCCAGAACACCATGTGTTTGCTGTATTTGATACCATTCCACTGATTCTGCTCCAGTCATTACCATGAGCCTGTTCTCCCCAATTAAGGTGCCACCAACTTCCTGTGGTCCAGAGGCAGTTTGAACCATGGACAGACCATTTTTACATGCTTCAGCACTCTGCGGTCTCGTTCTGTTAGCTTGTGTGGCGTACCACTTCGCGGCTGAGCCGTTGTTGCTCCTTGACATTTTTACTTCACAATAACAGTACTTACAGTTGACCGGGGCAGCTCTAGCAGGGCAGAAAATGTATGAACTTACTTGTTGGAAAGGTGGCATCCTATGACGGTGCCACGTTGAAAGTCACTGAGCTCTTCAGCAAGGCCAATGTTTGTGTATAGAGATTGCATGGCTGTGTGCTTGATTGTATACACCTGTCAGCAAAGGGTGTGGCTAAAATAGCCAAATCCACTCATTTCAAGAGGTGTCCACATACTTTTGTATATACAGTGTAGCTGCTGCTAACTCAATAGCTAAAGGGAATACCAAACACCGTCATCCCCAAAACTATATTAATTTGTTCTTGCCTTTGCAAATTATTTCCTTGCAATATTATTAATTTTGCTCTCAATACTTTTAGATTAAAGGTTTGTTATTAATCTCAATTTCATTTGCAATACTAAGAATTTTGTTCTCGAATTCAAAATGGTTGCTTGATATTAACGGCACAAAAGTAATTCCACAGATTGACAAGTTTCGGCAAGTCTACCACCCACTGCTTTTGAGTCGGACTTCCTCTTGTGGTTTTATATTAGAAAGTAGAAACTCGGCCAAGCTTCCCCAAGCATATGAAAGGTCTTTGGCGCCACCATCAGTCCAGTCAACATATCACAGACACTTTGGTTATTATCAAGTGCTCCCTTCTGTCTCAGAGACTGCTGTCAGGGAGAGCCCCTTTGTAGGTATTGGCTATTTCAAATTTCAATGATAAATCCAATGATACAGGTGACAGATGAACTTATGTTTTCCTGTGGTTAAGGTTTGTGGTAGAGTAATCTTGTGAGTAGCAGTAAAAAAAAGTATCTCCTGTTCACCCATGCATGATTATAACCTGTTTTACCTGTGACCTTATACACATGAACCACCACCACCCATAATAACACCGGTGAGACTGCTCTCTAGTGGTGAGAAGTGACAGACCAAGACAAATACAAATAGATAAACATACATCTTACCAAAATGGCTCTTTACACCTCCAGTATCTGTCCTGATAACTATGTATGTGCTCTTCTCGCGCCCTTTGCTCCTTCATCTAAAACGAATACATAGCCATATAATAATTCCATAAGAGAACTACGCTTACTTAGATGTTCAATTAGCCAATAGGCTGAGGCATTAAAACCTCCATTGTTTGTGCATCATGTAAAATCTCACAGATCCAAAATAAAGTTCTCCATTGTTCTATAGAAATGGTTGGTTTAATTGCAGAATATATTGATAGTACAGTACACCAATAAAACCACTGCCACATCGCGTCCTATTTTACATGACTTTTACATTTGTCCGATATGTGACATACACAATTGGTTTTCAGCTTATTTTACAAACAGTAATATATACATCAGTATAATAATACATAACATACAGACAGGTTCACGGAGCAGCTTGACCCCATCACTTTCAGATGACAGATGGCTGTGTTATGCTGCGTTCATGGGCTAGTCGGAACTAGGAAACTCGTAAATGTATGACTTATTACTGTTTGAACGTGTCACCAATTAGCTAGTTGGGAATTTGTGAGTTCCCTAGTTCCGACTAGCTTGTTGAATGCGGCATTAGTACACACACAATAAGACACATTCAACCCTTACATGGAGTGACCTATCCCCATATTCATAAAGTGTATGAGTGCTGATCTAGGATCAGGTCATCCTTGTCCATATAGTCTTATTCATTATGACCTAAAAGGCTAAACTGATCCTAGATCAGCACACCTACTCTGAGACACTTTGTGAATATGGGGGAGGTGTCTGGTCTGACGCATCAGGAGACAAAGGAAATAGACAACCAAAGCCCAAAGACAACATAGGAAATAGCAATACAACATAAAAATATGACATTTATCCATTGGTCACCCATGGCCATTCATTAAATCTTTACACATTGACACTTGATTCCCTTTAATTTCATACAGTCTAATCCTGTATAGGATGAGTGTTCATTCATTTTACAACTAGAGGTTGAGCTTATTATAAGAAAGGGCACCACAGTTCTGGGGTCAGTCCCAGGAGATACTACCGCAGTATCCTGGAGGCTGCGGCAATATCCTGGAGTATCCTGGGGGCTGATCTGTCATTGGAGACCGCCTTGCGAAGCCTCACACCCCTCCGTATGGACACCAGCATGTCCACTCCCTCCTGGGACTTGGGGGGTAGGTGTTGTGGGTGTTGGGGTACAGGGTTTGTCCCGACTGGGTTCGCTGGCAGAGGGTCCAGAGGGGGGAAAGGGAACTGACCCTCACCAAGGGCATAGGCACTGGCCGCCAGCTCTCCTATCTTCTCCACCAGGCTGTGGCGGTTGGCGGCCAGCTGGGAGTCTTCCTCTGGGCTGAGGCCAGCCATGCTAGGGGGCTGCTGGGCGTAGACGCTTCGTTCCAGCCCCCCTTCGGAGCCCCAGGTGCTGGTGTCAGTCAGGCTCAGCAGCTTGGGGGAGACCTTCCTGTACTCCAGGGCACTGGGTGGAGTCTCATCTGCATCCTGGTACTCATCGCTGCCCATGAGCTTTTGGGTGGGGCTGAGGGAGTAGCCAGGGGAGAAGCTTGGAGAGTCTGGCACAGTGGGGGTCTTGACTGGAATGATGGGGGGGCAGATGGGGATGGGGCCCGAGGTGGAAGGGGTACGTCTCACTCCTGTTTTGGAGGAGGGGGTTCGGCGGATGGTGGCTGTTCCAGAGGTGATGGCTCCATGCCCCCCGTCACGACCTCCATCACCCCCTGCAGTCTCTCCATGCGTACCCCCAGGAGGGCTCACTCCGGCTGGCAGCCCAGCGGTGCTAGCAGGCCTCTTGGTTTGGATCATGCGGCGGTAGTTCTGTGCGATGTTGCTGTGGCGGGGGATGGTGGAGGACTTGTCAAAGTCGGCCTCCCTGCTGGTGCCAGCATCCCCGTTCAGAGAGTAGCACTCATAGTCCGACCCTGAACAAAAGAGAGACAATGTAGTTAAACTGATCTGGTCAAATGAGAGCGGGTTTTTCTAAGAGGATGGATTATATTAGCTTCTGATCAAATAATGTGTGATAATTTTAAGGATGAATACATTATATTTTCTATGATAAAGTATTCCCCTTTAGGAGAAATTAGTATACTAGTGTATTTTACTTTGAGAGTGTATGTTGCTTTGAGAAGGTATATTTTCTAGGTACTGTATGTAAGATATTTTAGCTCAATCATAATAACCTGCATAAATAAACGTTTAAAAAAAGATATACTGTACAGTAGGGTACTGTTTAAAGGGATATGTGTAGAGTGTTTGTTACCCTGTGAGGGGATGGTGTCCTCTGAACAGGATGGTGTGTTTGTCTGGGTGCTGTAGCCACTGGAGTACTGCAGAGATTCCCTGCTATTCTTTTGATGCTCTACACTGAGACCCCGGATCAGCACCATGGCTAGTGTACTGGCTGCTGGGGACATAGCCTCACCGCTGTGCTGTACACACACAGAGACGCAGGCACACACACACACACACACACACACACACACACACACACACACACACACACACACACACACACACACACACACACACACACACACACACACACACACACACACACACACACACACACACACACACACACACACAGAGAGAGACGCAGGCACAGAAGGAAGAGAGTGAGAAAAAGAGAAAAGACTCATATTACCATACAGTAGTGACAAAGATTAAGATCCACATTTCAACAATGAATGCTGATGGTTGAGTGCTGTATCCACTGTGTGCTCATCATTACCTTGGCTGTGGCTATGGCAGCTTGGGCTAGAATGGACCTATGAGTGTCTGGATGCATCCCAGAGAACCCTTTAGGACTGGAAGAAACCTCCTGCTCCCTCATCCTGTCCAATGACTCTCTCCTTCGCTGTAGCGTGGTAGCCAATAAGGGCTCGTAGGTACTCGTTTTGGACCAATCCTGTGGCGATATTATTGAGGCAATGAAGAAATGAACTAAACAATGTACCCTTGGATAGGACGTCTATCAATCAGCTGTTCAGGAGTCTTTTTCATTGTGGTACAATGGAAGCAGTATGGGGGTCCATGAAGAGGATAGCCTGGTCCCAGACTGTTTGTGCTGTCTTGATAACTCATGTCAAAGACCATAGGATTTGGCAATACAACACAAATAGATCTGAGACCAGGCTAAAATGTTTTAGCAAATCTTTGGCATGAGATATTTGAAAGCTGAGTTTGACAAAAGAATGGATAAAGAGGTCATAAAGTCACTATGCATCATGCATTATGCAAATGAGTTGATACAACCAAGGAAAAAGCAATTAGGCAAATAAAAACAAACCTTCCAGCTAGGAACTTTTGATGTGGGTGAGGGGGTGTTGGATCCAGGAGAGCGGTTAAATGTAGGGGACCCAGGAAGTATGCCAGAGCCAGTGTAAGAGAGAGTGGAGCGGAAGGTACCGAAGGATGAGCATGAGCCAAACTGCGGAATGGACAAACATGTCTGAGTCAGCATGTTTATCCCATACCGTAGGAAGATCCCCGGGGGCCACAATACGTGTGTATATGTGAGTGTGTACTAACCGCAGCGGGAGAGTTGCACTCGCTGACAGACTGGCAGGTTTCTGATGCCTCAGAAGAGGCTGAGCTGGTGGTCTTGGAAGGAGTGAGATAAGAGAACACTTCTATGACAAACTAACAGAATATTTCTCTTTTGCCATGGAACCTTTATTTAACTAGGCAAGTCAGTTAAGAACGGGGCCCGAGGTGGAAGGGGTCAATGACAGCCCCTAGACCCCTGTTCAGGGGTAGAACAACAGATTTGTACCTTGTCAGCTTGGGGATTTGAACTTGCAACCTTTCAGTTACTAGTCCAAAGCTCTAACCACTAGGCTACCCTGCCGCCCCTAATGAACTACCTTTCAGTGCATGCATTATAACATTGGCTGAAATAGTACTCACACACAACTACTTCATGTTTCTAAATGATTTCTTTATTCAGATGAAGGGTACTGCTATGGGATCCCCCATGGCTCTTAACTATGCTAAGTTGTATGTGGGTTACATGGAGAAACAGTCCATTTTCAATCCTCTCAAAAATGTTTTCTTGACAAACATTATTTGGAAATGGTACATTGATCATATTTTTGTTCTATGGAGGGGTGATGCAAAACAGCTCCAGGCATTCCATGCTTTTCTTAACTCTTGTTCTGAGCATCTGAGATTTACTATGCAATCTGACACACGTCAAATCAGTATCCTTGATCTTCTGATCTTGTGTGAGGATAATGTTCTATACACTGATCTTTACAGGAAATCTACTGATCGTAATAGTTTGTTGAGGGATGATAGTTGTCACCCGCTTCCCGTGAAAAGCAGTTTGCCCTACATCCAATTCTGTCGAATCAAAAGAATTTGCAAAAAACAATCAGATTTCGACAGAAATATGGTTGAGACATAAAGAAAATTAAAGGAGAGGGGGTACAAAAATGGTCAGATTAATACTGCCATAGAGAAAATTCTAAAAAAATCGAGACATGATCTCTTTTAAGGACAGTCTCGCAAAAAGAAGCATTCTTGCATTCTAACTACCAGCTATTCAAAGTGCTCTGAACAAATTAAGGGATTCATTCACAAACATTGCCACATTCTAAGATCCGATGACAGTATCTGTAATGTGTTTTCGTACCCTCCCTTGGTCGTATTCTCGTGGGGCAGAAATCTCAGATCAATTGGTAAACTCTGATTTACCACTCCAAAATACCCCTGCACCTCTATTTACGCCTCTACCGGATGGAAACTACCAGTGTAATGGCTACGCTCAATGCAATGGCACTTACAAATGTAGATCCTTCAAACACCCCCCAAACAGGGATACAGATCCCAATCAAAGATGCTATCACATGCTCCACTAAGACAGTTATTTATCTTATAACTTGTCGTTGTGGAAAAGATGATGTGGATAAAACAAAGCGCAAATTAAAAGTACGAATCTCGGAGCATCGTAGCACCATTAGGTGCAAAAACTCGACTTACCTAGTTGCAACACTTTTTGCTTTTGGAAGTGAACCACTCGATTTCATCCCGACATTATATTGGCAACGAACATGTCACCCTCAACAATTTATTGTTTAAACGAGAGGCTGCCTGGATCTTTAATCTAAAGACCCTTGCTCCCTTCGGTCTCAACGTAGACTTTGATCTGAAGCCATTCTTGTGATGATTGTGATTTTGCTGTTCATAGTAAATGTTTGTATGCCTATGTAGCCAAATTGTATCTTTGATCGTACGCTATCATTCATGTTTTTTGTATGTTCTGTTTATATCTAAGAATTAACCATTGATATCAGGCCACACCCGGCCATGATTACAGACGCCTGTGTGTGTCCTTTGCCACTATATAAACGAGTGACCCGCATTGTTTGTCATTATACCCTGATGAAGACAGCATGGCTGTCGAAACATTGGATATAAAATTATTGCATCTGAGCTCCTAGAGTGTGCGGTTCTCCTTTTCTTTTTCTAGTGTTACCATACTCCCAAGTCTTGTTAATCAAGAACGTGCTGGTGAACCTGGAGTGTAGTCTAGGGCCTGACTGACTCAGAGGTGTGCCTACCTGGCTGGTGATGTCAGAGGGCATGGGTGAGGGGGGCTTGGAATGGGTGTTGGCATCCTGAGAGATGAACCCTGAGTCGTGGGAGGAGACACTGCTGAGGCGGTGGGCAGCGGAGCTGGGCATCTGGAGGATACTGCACATACTGCTCTTCCTGGAAGCAGCACTGCTGGGAGAGGAGGGAGGGGTCTGATAGGACCAACTGTAGTCTGAACCCTTCAAGTCCCCGATCACCTGAGGAGAGGAGGGAGAAGCATAGCACAACACACAGTTAGCACAAGCAAGACATACACTCAGTGTAGTTTTCAGACCTGAGATCTATTCACTAAACTCAGACTTTCATGTAAATCAGTCATTGGTGTCAATGGGAGGCTTGTGTAAAAATTGGAGTTAAATCTGAAGTCTGAATATCGTATTACCTATTACCTATTTTTTCAAATTGAGGCTTGTGTAAAAATCAGAGTTAAATCTGAAGTCTGAATATCGTATTACCTATTACCTATTTTTTCAAATTGATTGAATAACTCCAGGGTTTCTGTGTGTATGTGTGTTAATTGCCGTTGGTTATCTGTGTTTGCTACTCGTTGAGCATGTGTGCTTGCATGATGAGTACATGTGTATGGACAGGAGTGTGTCTTGGGTTCAGGTATTTTGGAGTACTGTACGTACCTGCTCACTAGCCGGGGGCAGTTTGTGCGGGTCTTCAGTCAGCACTGTGAGGTCATCAACAATGGCCTGCAGGTGAGTGATCTCTCCCAGCATGGCTATCTCTCCATTCTGAGGATCAACAACAATACCTTCTACTCAGCAACACACAGTCAAAGACAAAATAGATTAGCTGAAATAACTGTGACAAACTGAAATAACTAACATGAAAGCTGAAACACATCCCTGTATGTTCTACCCAGATGAAGCCCACTAAACAACCCTATAATAGGATGCAGTTTCCCCTGACACTAACCTATATTCCTTCAACTTTTTCCATATAATGGTTAATGGTACAATGTCGGGAAGGTAAACAGATTCTAAATCTGTGCCTAAAAACAAGGCAACTTCTCCCCAGAGCCTACCCCTGGTATCTCAGCAGCCCTCCTCTCTCATCACCATATAATCTAGTCAGGCAAGTTTTTTCCACATACTGTTTAAGGTTCAGATATGGGGAGGGTAATCTGATCCTCGATCTATGCTCACCACCACAGGCTGCAGAAGGTTGATGAAGGAACAGTAGCGCCCCCTCTCCTCCAGGAGGGCCCGGCGCACCGCCTGCTTCTCTGTCTCACCCATCAGCAGGTAGAGGTCACTGACGTCCTGCATGGCACTGTCCAGCTGGGGACGCAAGTTCCCCCGGCCTGAGGAGGGGTAGGGGGGTAAAGAGAGAAGAGGAGATAGAGGAGGGAATACGAGAAGAGGTAGAAGAGAGAAGGTCAGGGGATAGCAGAGGAAGGGGTCAATAGTGAGTGAAGGGGAACATGGTGCATTGGATAAGATATAGAGTATGAGGATGAAATGAGAGGGGAGGGGAGGGGGAAAAGAAAGACTGGTGATTATAACACTCTACTAAGTTTGACCGCCATTAAAAAACAACTCTACAGTGAAATGAAACAATGTGTCAGTGAGAATAGGACGAAACTACAGCACATACAGTTGAAGTCAGAAGTTTACATACAGGTTGGAGTCCTCTGGTCTGATGAAACAAAAATAAAAATAAAAAATAGAACTGTTTGACCATAATGACCATTGTTATGTTTGGAGGAAAAGGGGGAACGATTGCAAGCCGAAAAACACCATCCCAACCGTGAAGCACGGGGGTGGCAGCATCATGTTGTGGGGGTGCTTTGCTGCAGGAGGGACTGGTGCACTTCACAAAATAGATGGCTTATTAATGAGGAAGGAAAATTATTTGGATTGAAACAACATCTCAAGACATCAATCAGGAAGTTAAAACTTGGTCACAAATGGACAATGACCCCAATCATACTTCCAAAGTTGTGGGAAAATGGCTCAAGGACAACAAAGTCAAGGTATTAGAGTGGGCATCACAAAGCCCTGACCTCAATCCCATAGAAAATGTGTGGGCAGAACTGAAAAAGTAAGTGCGAGCAAGGAGGCCTACAAACCTGACTCAGTTACACCAGCTCTGTCAGGAGGAATGGGCCAAAATTCATCCAACTTATTGTGGGAAGCTTCTGACCCACTGGGAATGTGATGAAATAAATAAAAGCTGAAATAAATAATTATCTCTACTATTATTCTGACATTTTAAAATAAAGTGGTGATCTTAACTGACCTAAAACAGGGAATTTTTACTAGGATTGAATGTCAGGAAAACTGTGAAAAACTGAGTTTAAATGTATTTGGCTAAGGTGTATGTAGACTTCCGACTTCAACTGTGTGAGACCATGTGAGTCCTAAATGAGATCAGCAACAACCACTTGATATGGATGGAGGTCCTGAAAGGAAAATGATTAACAAGCACAGGAAAATACAACAATGTGATGAAATATTCAGCTGCCATGTATGAGTCAGCCTTATGAAACATGGTGACATGACGACTAAGAGGGGTATGAAGAGGAGGAGGGACAATAACAGTGAGGGAGGAATATTAGGAGACACCAGTATCAGACAGACACAACACTTAGAGTAAGATGGTCACACATAATGACGTGATGATGCACACACATTCACACAGACACACACCGGATAACAACTAGAACATTATCAGGAAATGCCTCATGCAATGCATATAAGAACATGAGAACAGCACACATACCTAAAAGCTCTACATCAGGGGAATAGGCCAGCGAGGGGGTAGAGGAGTAGACAGATAGGTAGCATGGGTGGAAAGAGGACAGTTGGGGGGGGGGGGGGGGGCAGAGACAAAAAGCCCAATATAAGAGTTGGAACTGTCATCGTTATAACCATGGAAATAGATAAAAGCAGGACTTGCTGTTGTAAACATAAACCTTAGATTTTTTGACTCCTCAAAAACTCTCCAAACTTTTTGAATAACACATTTCTGAATTACCCCTCATTGGAAACCCATGACAATGAATTTCCCATCCAGGGCACTAGGTGGTGCAATCTCCCAGTTAGGTGATGGTAACTAGCAGAACTATCAACATCCTCTATCTAAAGTCTACAGTCTGTTTTGGACAGTCGCTAATCAGTAGCCATTAGTTTCTAGAAGAAGCCAATCAGATCATGCTACAGGGTGTGGTTAGATGTTACCTTTCCTGGCTTTCTTTTGGAGCTTCATAGTGTCTGAGGACTTCCTCTTTATCTCCTGACGAGACCGCTTGTATTCTGAGGAGGAGAGGGACAATTCACTCTGGAGTTATGACATTTAATGGAGTTATGACTTACATTTGTCACAAAGTTCTTAAGCTTTGACCCCATAACGGCGGGGTTGTTCTGTCCCTCACCTTTGGCGTGGTCTTTGTCCAGCAGGTTAGCTGTCTTCTTCCATTCCTCTATCCTGTCCTGGAGAGGAGTGACTAGGCCTTCCATAAGAGTACTGGAAAGGAGAGGAAAGAAGAGAGAGAGTAAGGACAGGACTTGTATGACTTGTAGCACCATTAGCAATGCATAGAGATGTAGGGAGAGCAATTAGGCAAGGTTGAACATGGAGTACATACTTGGTGAAGTGGCGTAATTTAGTCTCAATGCTGCGGTGTCTCATGCACATCCTGGTCAGAGCTGAACCAATGTCCCTGGTGCCACCTGGAGAGAGGAAAAATACTGGTTTTATTAGTATGGGTTTACACAACCACTGTGGGGAGGCATTGCATATTACAACAAGGGACCCTAGTCAGCTCAGCTTTTGCAGTTATTTTCTCCAACGAAAATCTTTGAGGAATATGTCAAAAGTAATCAATCCAACATCTATAGGCTGCAGCCCATTCATCCTCAACATAATCTTGCATCTACTACCCTGGTCTGGACACCAACTACACCAATGCAATTGAATTGCATTCGGTGATTAAATCACCCCACCCCACAACCTAGTAAATAACAGCTTGTCTGAGTTGCTGTACTACTTTTCCTCTCTTGTGTAATTAAAATGGGGTGTTAAGCCCAGGCTGGCCGCAAGATGCAGGCTTCAGCGGCTGCAGGCTCCAGCGGCTGCAGGCTCCAGCGGCTGCAGGCTCCAGCGGCTGCAGGCTCCAGCGGCTGCAGGCTCCACCGGCTGCAGGCTCCAGCGGCTGCAGCTGCATCCTGGGTTTTTTTCTCAGGGTACTGCAGTAATATCTGACAGTATTGACCCTGTTCTAATGCACTGATCCACAGAGGGGGATGGTTGGGAGGGTCTCACATCATCACACACACACCCAGGTAGGCAGGCAGGCACACACACAAATGCATGAACGCACACACGCATACACACACAAATACACAAACAAACACCAAAAAAATCAGCCAGACGAGGACTACCTCCGATGAAGTTTGATGTGTGTATGTGCAGGCATATGTTTGTATGAGTCTTGTTTGTGTAGACAGGTGAAGTGATTTACATAACAACCCCCCCCCCCCCCCCCTTCCCAACTTCTCAGCCCTCTATCCCGAAGGAAAAAGGAGGGAACCCTGTAAGGGGATATCCCTCTATTCTTCCCCAGCCTGCTCTGCCTTTCCTGTTCTCTGTGTGTTTCCTAAACACCATTCTTACAGGGGAGCAAGGAGAGACCAGCTTGAACCTGTCTGTCCATGAGAAAGGCTCAACCTACCAGCCCCGGGCCTGCACACAGTTAAACCCTTTTAAAACTACTGTGCCAACCTGAACTGTAATGGCTCCAGGAACAATGGTGGCAAAATTATTCAGACTCTCGATTGGATTCAGGTCTGGACTTTGACTTGGCCATTCTAACACCTGGATATGTTTATTTTTGAACCATTCCATTGTAGATTTTGCTTTATGTTTTGGATCATTGTCTTGTTGGAAGACAAATCTCCGTCCCAGTCTCAGGTCTTTTGCAGACTCCATCAGGTTTTCTTCCAGAATGGTCCTGTATTTGGCTCCATCCATCTTCCCATCAATTTTAACCATCTTCCCTGTCCCTGCTGAAGAAAAGCAGGCCCAAACCATGATGCTGCCACCACCATGTTTGACAGTGGGGATGGTGTGTTCAGGGTGATGAGCTGTGTTGCTTTTACGCCAAACATAACGTTTTGCATTGTTGCCAAAAAGTTCAATTTTGGTTTCATCTGAACAGAGCACCTTCTTCCACATGTTTGGTGTGTCTCCCAGGTGGCTTGTGGCAAACTTTAAACAACACTTTTTATGGATATCTTTAAGAAATGGCTTTCTTCTTGCCACTCTTCCATAAAGGCCAGATTTGTGCAATATACGACTGATTGTTGTCCTATGGACAGAGTTTCCCACCTCAGCTGTAGATCTCTGCAGTTCATCCAGAGTGATCATGGGCCTCTTGGCTGCATCTCTGATCAGTCTTCTCCTTGTATGAGCTGAAAGTTGAGGGACGGCCAGGTCTTGGTAGATTTGCAGTGGTCTGATACTCCTTCCATTTCAATATTATCGCTTGCACAGTGCTCCTTGGGATGTTTAAAGCTTGGGAAATCTTTTTGTATCCAAATCCGGCTTTAAACTTCTTCACAACAGTATCTCGGACCTGCCTGGTGTGTTCCTTGTTCTTCATGATGCTCTCTGTTAAAAAAGTTTGAAATATCCAATAAATGTCGTTCCACTTCATGATTGTGTCCCACTTGTTGTTGATTCTTCACAAAAAAATACAGTTTTATATCTTTATGTTTGAAGCCTGAAATGTGGCAAAAGGTCGCAAAGTTCAAGGGGGCCGAATACTTTCGCAAGGCACTGTATAACTGGGTCAAATCAAACATTATCTGACTGAGGAATACTGAAGATGGTTGCAAACAATGAAGAGTAATCTATTCCATTTGTATAAGTAGAGACTATACTAAATCCTTGCTGAAACAAACTCATCATAAGACAAAGAATGATTCACAACACATTCCCCTAACTATTGGCTTCAGTGCTCCTGGGACTACATGAAAAGCCTTCCACCTCACAGACCTCCATCTCCCAAAGGCATCAGGGGTTTCCAGCCAGATGCTGGAAGGCTTTGGGGGATCCATGGATGTATCCACTGACAATCATGTGTGGATGGGATGATATGTGAGGGGAGTTTAGTCGTGTTGTGATTTCGCTTTTTCCTTCCCAGGTGACAGAAGTGGTGACTGAAAGGGGTAAAGGTGAGAGGTCAGAGGTTAGCCAGCTGAATCTCACCCACTGGGACAACAGAGGAATTGATATAGGGAACAGGGGCCATGTGAGGCGCTTACAAACACCTATCTGTATTTATCTCTCCTGAAAGAGGTGCTGATTTGTAACATAACTACCTGTGTATTTGCATTCACCAATATCGCCAATTTTAGTGAAACTATGGATTGGACTCACCTCCCCATTCTGTCTAGTCTCTTTACAACACTTGATTAATTTGATAATTATTTAAAGGATGTTTGGCCTTCAAATCAATGTGAATATGCCAGTATCACACACATACAGTTGAAGTCAAAGTTGACAAGGAGTCATTAAAACTCGTTTTTCAACCACTCCACAAATGTCTTGTTAACAAACTATAGTTTTGGCAAGTCGGTTAGGACATCTACTTTGTGCATGACACAAGTCATTTTTCCAACAATTGTTTACAGACAAATTACAAAACTTTACATACACTAAGTTGACTGTGCCTTTAAACAGCTTGGAAAATTCCAGAAAATGATGTCATGGCTTCAGAAGTTTCTGATAGGCTAATTGACATAATTTGAGTCAATTGGAGGTGTATCTGTGGATGTATTTCAAGGCCTACCTTCAAACCCAGTGCCTCTTTGCTTGACATCATGGGAAAATCTAAAGAAATCAGCCAAGACCTCAGAAAAAGAATGTGGACCGCCACAAGTCTGGTTCATCCTTGGGAGCAATTTCCAAACGCCTGAAGGTACCATGTTCATCTGTACAAACAATAGTACACAAGTATAAACACCATGGGACCACATAGCCGTCATACCGCTCAGGAAGGAGACACTTTTTTTTCTCCTAGAGATGAACGTACTTTGGTGCAAAAAGTGCAAATCAATCCCAGAACAACAGCAAAGGACCTTGTGAAGATGCTGGAGGAAACAGGGACAAAGGTATCTATATCCACAGTAAAATTAGTCCTGTATCGACATAACCTGAAAGGCCGCTCAGCAAGGAAGAAGCCACTGCTTCAAAACCGCCATAAAAAAGCCAGACTACAGTTTGCAACTGCACATGAGGACAAAAAGCTCACTTTTTGGAGAAATATCCTCTGGTCTGATGAAACAAAAGTAGAACTGTTTGGCCATAATGACCATCGTTACGTTAGGAGGAAAAAGGGAAGCCGAAGAACACCATCCCAACCGTGAAGCACGGGGGTGGCAGCATCATGTTGTGGGGGTGCTTTGCTTCAGGAGGGACTGGTGCACTTCACAAAATAGATATCATCATAAGGCAGGAAAATGATGTGGATATATTGAAACAACATCTCAAGACATCAGTCAGTTAAAGCTTGGTCGCAAATGGGTCTTCCAAATGGACAATGACCCCAATCATACTTCCAAAGTTGTGACAAAATGGCTTAAAGACAACAAAGTCAAGGTATTGGAATGGCCATCACAAAGCCCTGACCTCAATCCCATAGAACATTTGTGGGCAGAACTGAAAAAGCGTGTGCGAGCAAGGAGGCCTACAAACCTGACTCAGTTACACCAGCTCTGACAGGAGGAATGGGCCAAAATTCACCCAACTTACTATGGGAAGCTTGTGGAAGGATACCAGAAACTTTTGACCCAAGTTAAACAATTTAAAGGCCATGCTACCAAATGCTAATTGAGTGTATGTAAACGTCTGACCGACTGGGAATGCGATGAAAGAAATAAAAGCTGAAAGAAATAATTCTCTCTACTATTATTCTGACATTTCACATTCTTAAAATAAAGTGGTTATCCTAACTGACCTAAAACAGGGAATTTTTACTTGGATTAAATGTCAGGAATTGTGAAAAACTGAGTTTAAATGTATTTGGCTAAGGTGTATGTAAACTTCTGACTTCAACTGTATATATAATAATCTATAATCACACACTATTTATTCTTACAGTTTGGGTAGTTGGAGAATGATTTGGGTCACGGGAGGACAGTACATTTCTCATTTGGGACTTCAGCTGAAAAGGTTTAAGAAACCCTGACAGAGAAAATTCTTAAGCATAAACTTGTATACATTTAAGTATTGCACATGGAAATGTACACACAGAGACACACACACACACACACAGGACACACACACAGGAACACATACACAGGACACACACACACTTTCTCAGTGTTCCTCTTTCCACAACGTCTTTTCACTACAGGAGGCGTCCACAGCTGCAGATCAGCTCTAAAGAGGGTGATTTGGCAGGAGGAGGAACGAAGAAGGAGGAGGTGGATGGAGGAAGGAAGTAATGGACCTTTTATCTCTATAACAGACCTTCCCAATGTCACTGTCAGCCACACACACACATCCCCTCTCCATCCTAACCCTGTCCCTCATTCCCATCCACACCTGCCAGCTTCCCCTTCCCTTCCCCCCCAGAAGGGATCAGCTGACAGCTACATCCTGGAGGGGTCCTGTACAGCAGGCTTCCTGCATACTGGAGACCTGGCCCTGAGCGGACACGCCCTAGGCTCCACGCCTTGGAGTCCCACAGCCACCAAAATAGCCCACACCACAGGCCTGGCTAGAGCAGACACTGGGATAGCCTCAAACTCTCCCCTCACTAACGCCTGTCTAATATGGATCCATCCAATGCAACGCACATTGAAGGGAATTGCCATTCTGGATGTCCTCAACACAGACAAAGTGGGAAATAACCATTACGCAAACCAGCTGTGTATAACAAAATGTAAGAAATAACAGCTGCCATCGTAAATAGTCACATCTCAGAGGTGGATGAACGTATAGGCACATACTCACACAGGTAGCTACATAGCTGTATACCACCATAGTAAAAGTGGTTGTGTACAGTATTGTTGAGCAGACCAGGGTCATAGACTGGTGAGTGGTTCCAGACCCAGACCTCTGGTCCTGATTATCCCCAGTGATCCTCAGGGGAGGGGAATCACTACTTTAACAGGCTGGCTTTATAGGGGCTGCACTGGCCCCACCAGGAGCTACAGGACTAGAGCCAGGGGCCTCCGTCATCGTCTTCAACATGGTGTGTGTGTGTCAAATCTAATTGTATTGGTCGCGTACATATATTTTGTAGATGTTATTGCGGGTGTAGTGAAATGCTTATGTTCCTAGCTCCAACAGGACAGTAATACATAACAGTACAAAACAATACACGCAAATCCCAAAAATTTTTATAAATTAAGAAATATAGAAATATTAGAAAGAGCAATGTCAGAGTCTGATGGTATGTATAGAACTTATTGACAGTATATGAATAGAAAAGTTGTGTACAGCAGTAATTATCAGACCCCTTGACTTTTTCCACATTTTGTTATGTTACAGCCTTATTCTAAAATGGATTAAATATCTTTTTTTTCTCATCAATCTACACACAATACCACAATGGCAAAGCAAAAGCAGTTTTATTTAAAAACATTTCTGCTCATTTATTAAAAATTAAAAACTGAAATATCACATTTACATGAGTGTTCAGACCCTTTACTCATGACTTTGTTGAAGCACCTTTGGCAGTGATTACAGCCTCGAGTCTACTTGGGTATGTACCTGTATTTGGGGATGTCATGGATGCACTTATTGATGAAGCCAGTGACTGATGTGGTGTATACCTCAATGCCATCGGAAAATCACATAACATATTCCAGTCTGTGTCAGCAAAACAGTCCTATAGCTTAGCATCTGTGTCATCTGACCACTTTCTTATTGAGCGAGTCACTGGTACTTTCTGCTTTAGTTTTTGCTTGTAAGCAGGAATCAGGAGGATAGTCATGATCCGATTTGCCAAATGGAGGGCGAGCTTTGTACGCGTCTCTGTGTGTGGAGTAAAGGTGGTCTAGAGTTTTTTCCCCCTCTTGCTGCACATGTAACATGCTTCTAGAAATGATGTAAAACGGATTGAAGTTTCCCTGCATTAAAGTCCCTGGACACTAGGAGCGCCGATGAGCATTTTCTTATTTGCTTATGGCCTTATACAGCTCGTTGAGTACCGTCTTAGTGCCAGCATCGGTTTGTGCTGGTAAATAGACAGCTACGCAAAACATAAATAGTGTGGTCTACAGCTTATCACGAGATACTCTACTTTAGGCAAGAAAACCTTGAGACTTCCTTAATATTAGATTTCGTGCACCAGCTGTTATTGACAAATAGACACAGACCGCCACTCCTTGTCTTAACGGAGGCAGCTGTTCTATCTTGCCGATGGACAGAAAACCCTGCCTGCTGTATGTTATCCATGTCATCGTTCAGCCACCACTCAGTGAAACATATGATATAACAGTTTTTAATGTCCCGTTGGTAGGATAATCTTGATCGGAGCTCAACCATTTTGTTATCCAATGATTGCACGTTGGCTAATAGGACTGAAAAGGCAGATTACTCACTCACCGTCAGATCCTTACAAGGCACCCTGACCTACGTCCCCGATATCTCTGTCTCTTCTTAATGCAAATGACAGGGATTTGGGCCTTGTTTGAAGTAAATCCTTTGCGTCCGACTCATTAAAGAAAAAGTATTTGTCCAGTATGAGGTGAGTAATCGCTGTCCTGATATTCAGAAGCTCTTTTCAGTCATAAGAGGCGGTGGCAGAAACAATATGTACAAAATAAGTTACAAATAACACGAAAAAAACACACACAATAGCACAATTGTTTGGGAGCCCGTAAAAAGGGCAGCCATCTCCTCCGGCGCCATTCTTTTGTGCACTTTCAACTGTGGGACCTTATCTAGACAGGTGTGTGCCTTTACAAATCATGTCCAATTTATTGAATTTACCACAGGTGGACTCCAATCAATTTGAATTAACATCTCAAGGATGATCAAAAGAAACAGGATGCATCTAAGCTCAATGTAGAGTCTCATAGCAAAGGGTCTGAATACTTATGTAAATAAGGTAACTGTTTTTTATTTTTCATACATTTGCAAAAATGTCTAAAAACCTGTTTTCGCTTTGTCATTATGGGGTATTGCGTATAGATTGATGTGGGGAAAAAATATTTTCTCAATTTCAGAATGAGGCTGTAACATAATACAATGTTGAAAATGGGAAGGGGTTTGAAAACTTTCCGAATGCACTGTATATAGAATGGGCCTTGACTAGAATACAGTATATACATATGAAGTGGATAAAACAGTATGTAAACATTATTAAAGTGACCAGTGTTTAATGACTATGAACACAGGGCAGCAGTCTCTGTGACATTGTATTATATGATAGGAGACAGGCACAGGAATACGAAATAGTTTTTTTTATTTCTCTACCCAAAATAGCGTACGTCATGAACATGACGGGAACGAAGCCCAAAACAAACGTATATATATATATATATATATATACACACAGTTGAAGTCGGAAGTTTACATACACCTTAGCCAAATAGATTTATAGTTTTTCACAATTCCTAAATTGTAATCCTAGTAAAAATCCCTGTCTTAGGTCAGTTAGGATCACCATTTTATTTTAAGAATGTGAAATGGAAGAATAATAGTAGAGAGAATGATTTATTTCAGCTTTTATTTCTTTCATCACATTCCCAGTGGGTCAGAAGTGTACATACACTCAATTAGTAGTTGGTAGTATTGCCTTTAAATTGCTTAACTTGGGTTAAATGTTTCTGGTAGCCTTCCACAAGCTTCCCACAATAAGTTGTGTGAATTTTGGCTCATTCCTTCCGACAGGGCTGGTGTAACTGAGTCAGGTAGGCCTCACACATGCTTTTTCAGTTCTGCCCACAAATTTTCTATAGGATGGAGGTCAGGGATTTGTGATGGCCACTCTAATACCTTGACGTTGTTGTCCTTAAGACATTTTGCCACAACATTGTCCATTTGGAAGACCCATTTGCGACCAAGCTTTAACTTCCTGACTGATGTCTTAAGATGTTGCTTCAATATATCCACATCATTTTCTTTCCTCATGATGCCATCTTATTTGTGAAGTGCAGGAGTCCCTTCTGCAGCAAAGCACACCCACAACATGATCCTGCCACCCCCATGCTTCACGGTTAGGATGGTGTTCATCGGCTTGCAGGCCTCGCCCCTTTTCCTCCTATCATAACGATGGTCATTATAGCCAAACAGTTCTATTTTTGTTTCATCAGACCAGAGGACATTACTCCAAAAAGTACAATCTGTGTCCCCATATGCAGTTGCAAACCGTAGTCTGGCTTTTTATGGCGGTTTTGGAGCAGTGGCTTCTTCCTTTCTGAGCAGCATTTCAGGTTCAGAAGCTTCTAAAGCCATGACATCATTTTCTGGAAATGTCCAAGCTGTTTAAAGGCACAGTCAACTTAGTGTATGTAAAGTTTTGACCCACTGGAATTGTGATACAGTGAATTATAAGTGAAATAATCTGTCTGTAAACAATTGTTGGAAAAATTACTTTTGTCATGCACAAAGTAGATGTCCTAACCAACTGACCAAAACTATAGTTTGTTAACAAGAAATTTGTGGAGTGGTTGAAAAACGAGTTTTAATGACTCCAATTTAAGTGTATGTAAACTTCCAACTTCAACTGTATATATATATATATATATTATGATTTTTCAACTCCGATACCGATACCGATTATTGGAGGACCCAAAAAAAAGCAGATGCCGATTAATCTGCCGATAATTTTTTCTTTTATTTGTAACAATGACAATTACAACAACACTTATTTTATCTTATTTTATGTTAATATAATACATCAATAAAAATCAATTTAGCCTCAAATAAAATGAAACATGTTCAATTTGGTTTAAATAATGCAAAAACAAAGTGTTGGAGAAGAAAGTAAAAGTGCAATATGTGCCATGTAAGAAAGCTAACGTTTAAGTTCCCTGCTCAGAACATGAGAACATATGGTGTTTCCTTTTAACAGGAGTCTTCAATATTCCCAGGTAAGACGTTTTAGGTTGTAGTTATTATAGGAATTATAGGACAATTTGTCTCTATATGATTTGTATTTCATATACCTTTGACTATTGGATGTTCTTATAGGCACTTTAGTATTGCCAGTGTAAGAGTATAGCTTCCATCCCTCTCCTCACTCCTACCTGGGCACGAACCAGGAACACATCGACAACAGCCACCCTCGACGCAGCGTTATCCATCTCTCCACAAAAGCCGCGGCCCTTGCAGAGCAAGGGGAACAACCACTCCAAGTCTCAGAGCGAGTGACGTTTGAAACGCTATTAGCGTGCACCCCGCTAACTAGCTAGCCATTTCACATCGGTTACATCAGCCTAATCTCGGGAGTTGATAGGCTTGAAGTCATAAACAGCTCAATGCTTGAAGCACAGCGACGAGCTACTGGCAAAACGCACCAAAGTGCTGTTTGAATGAATGCTTACGAACCGCTCAGTCAGACTGCTCTATGAAATCATAGATTTAATTATAACACAACACACAGAAATACGAGCCGTAGGTTATTAATATGGTCGAATCCGGAAACTATAATCTCGATAACAAGACGTTTATTCTTTCAGTGAAATAAGGAACCGTTCCGTATTTTATCTAACGGGTGGCATCCATAAGTCTAAATATTCCTGTTACATTGCATAACCTTCAATGTTATGTCATAATTATGTAAAATTCTGCCAAATTAGGCGGCCCAAACTGTTGCATATACACTGACTCTGCATGCAATGAACGCAAGAGAAGTGACACAATTTCACCTGGTTAATATTGCCTGCTAACCTGGATTTCTTTTAGCTAAATATGCAGGTGTAAAAAGATATACTTCTGTGTATTGATTTTAAGAAAGGCATTCATGTTTATGGTTAGGTACAGTCGTGCAACGATTGTGCTTTTTTCACAAATGCGCTTTTGTTAAATCATCCCCCGTTTGGCGAAGTTGGCCGTCTTTGTTAGGAAGAAATAGTCTTCACAGAGTTCGCAACAAGCCAGGTTAGCAGGCAATATTAACTAAATATGCAGGTTTAAAAATATATACTTGTGTATTGATTTTAAGAAAGGCATTGATGTTTATGTTTAGGTACACATTGGAGCAAGACAGTCCTTTTTCGCGAATACGCACTGCATCGATTATATGCAACGCAGGACACGCTAGATAAACTAGTAATATCATCAACCATGTGTAGTTAACTTGTGATTATGATTGATTGATTGTTTTTTATAAGATAAGTTTAATGCTAGCTAGCAACTTACCTTGGCTTCTTATTGCATTCGCGTAACAGGCAGTCTCCTCGTGGAGTGCAATGTAATCAGGTGGTTAGAGCATTGGACTAGTTAAAACTTCTTAGGGCTGCAATCCCGTTAACGGGATGATATGACAACAGCCAGTGAAAGTGCAGGGTGCCAAATTCAAAACGACAGAAATCTCATAATTAAAATTCCTCAAACATACATGTATCTTATACCGTTTTAAAGATAATCTTGTTGTTAATCACACCCCAGTGTCCGATTTCAAATAGGCTTTACAGCAAAAGCACCACAAGCCAATGAAAAACTCAGCCATTTTCCAGCCAAAGAGAGGAGTCACAAAAAGCACAAATAAAGATAAAATTAATCACTAACCTTTGATGCTCTTCATCAGAATGCACTCCCAGGAATCCTAGTTCCACAATAAATGCTTGATTTGTTCGATAATGTGCATTATTTATGTCCAAGTAGCTACTTTTGTTAGCGCGTTAGGTATACATATCCAAACGCTTGTGCAGGTCCCGCATAACATCGGGCGAAAACTTTATATTATATATATTATACTTTATATTTATATAACTTTATACAAAAAGTTATATTCCATCTGGAAGAAACATTTCAAACTAAGTATAGAATCAATCTTTAGGGTGTTGTTATGATAAATCTTCAATAACGTTCCAACCGGAGAATTCCTTTGTGTCTAGAGAAGCAATGGAACACAGGTCGATATCATGAGAAATGCGCGTGACCAGGAAATGGCTCTCTGCCAGTAACCTGACTCATTAAGCTCCTATTCAGGTCCACACCACAGTAGAAGCCTCATTCAAGTTTCTAAAGACAGTTGACATCTAGTGGAAGCCTTAGGAAGTGCAACTTCATCCGTATCCCACTGTGAATTCAATAGGGCCTGGGTTGAAAATCGACCAACCTCAGATTTCTCACTTCCTGTTTGAATTTCTTGTCAGGTTTTGCCTGCCATATGAGTTATGTTATACTCACAGACTTCATTCAAACAGTTTTAGAAACTTCAGAGTGTTTTCTATCAAATACCACTAATAATATGCATATATTAGCAACTGAGACTGAGGAGCAGGCCGTTTACTCTGGGCATCTTTCATCCAAGCTACTCAATACTGCCCCTGCAGCCATAAGAAGTTAACTGTAAGGTTGCAAGATTGAATCCCCGAGCTGACAAGGTAAAAATCTGTCATTCTGCCCCTGAACAAGGCAGTTAACCCACCGTTCCTAGGCCGTCATTGAAAATAAGAATGTGTTCTTAACTGACTTGCCTAGTTAAATAAAGGATAAATAAAGGCGTAAAAAAATTGCCAAATCGGTGTCCAAAAATACCGATTTCCGATTGTTATGAAAACATGAAATCGGCCCTAATTAATAGGCCATTCCGATTAATCGGTCGACCTCTAGCTGTAAGCCAAACAAATAGTGAGGTGTAAACCTCTAATAAATACACGGGACGAGACCCGTAATAACAATACATGGGATGAGACCCGTAATAACAATACACAGGACGAGAACCGTAATAACAATACTCGGGATGAGTATAGTCAGTGGTGTCAGTAGTCAGTAGTCAGTGGTGACTATTAAACAGGCTGATGGCCTGGAGATAGCTGTTTTTCAGTCTCTCGGTCTCAGCTTTGATGCACTTGTACTGTCTCCACCTTAGATGGTAGCGGGGTGAACAGGTCGTGGCTTGGGTGGCTGAGATTCTTGATGATCTTCCTGGCCTTCCTGTGATACCGGGTGCTGTAGATGTCCTGGAGGGCAGGTAGTGTGCCCCCGGTTATGCGTTGGGCTGACTGCACCACCCTCTGGAGAGTCCTGCGGTTGTGGATGGCCCAGTTGCCCGCTAGCTAAAACCACTTGAGTGTTTTTCAGTGTGCTGACTGATAGGTTCTTCTTCTGTCAAACATCAATATGTTTATAGAGGCTGTTCAGCGGTAGATAAAGAACAGAACTTCCTCATTGTTATGCTCCCAGGAATGTCCGCCCCTTGAAGCAAGCACCAGTTAGCCTGGAGCTAGCCTCGTGCTCGGCCCATCTCCCGGCTAGCTGAAGGGGTCCATCAGCCACTTCTTGGGCGACAATACCTATTTTGCCAATTGGCCTGGACCCCTTTAACTGCCGACACAGAGCCCCGCAGATCCATCACGACTGGTCTGCCGACGTAATCCGCCCGAGGGGGTTTCAACAGGCTCCTCCGTCACGACGTCCCCTGAAGGCCCATCTGCTAGCCGCGGCCCGCTACCTGTCTCGAGCATATCGAACAGTTTTTGTTCTTTCTACCACATCTCCGGATTCCTACCGCAAGCTCTGAACATTTACACCGGATCATCGCAGCTAGCTAGCTGCTTTCCAAGTGGCTACTCCTGGCTAACGTTTCTGTCCCGAAGGCAAGCACCAGTTAGCCTGGAGCTAGCCCCGAGCTAGGCTCACCTCCCAGCAAGCTGAAGAGGTCCCTCAGCCAATTTCTTGGGCTACAATACCTATTTTGCCAATTGGCCTGGACCCTTTTACTGCCTACACGGAGCCCCGCCGATCCATCACGACTTGTCTGCCGATGTAACTGTCAGAAGTGGTTTGACTCTTCCATCGCGACGTCCTCCTAAGGCCCTTCTGCTAGCCCCGGCCCGCTAGCTGTCTGAATCACCATGTCTCCAGCTCGCCTAGCTACTCACTGGACCCTATGATCACTCAGCTGTGCATGCCTCTCCCTAATGTCATTATGCCTTGTCCATTGCTGTTCTGGTTAGTGACTGTCTGTCTTATTTCACTGTAGAGCCTCCCACCCTGATCAATAGGACTTAGTTCTACCTCCCACACATGCGGTGGTCTCACCTGGTTTAAATGGTGTCTCTAGAGACAAAACCTCTCTCATCGTCACTCAATGCTTAGGTTTATCTCTACTGTATTCACATCCTACCATACCCTTGTCTGTACATTATGCCTTAAATCTATTCATCTGTGCCCAGAAACCTGCTCCTTTTACTCTCTGTTCCGAACGCACTAGACGACCAGTTCTTATAGCCTTTAGCCGTACCCTTATCTTATTCCTCCTCTGTTCCTCTGGTGATGTAGAGGTTAACCCAGGCCCTGCAGCACCTAGCTCCACTTCCATTCCCCAGGAACTCTCATTTGTTGACTTCTGTAACCATAAAAGCCTTGGTTTCATGCATGTTAACATTAGACGCCTCCTCCCTAAGTTTATTTTATTCACTGCTTTAGCACACTCTGCCAACCCGGATGTCCTAGCCGTGTCTGAATCCTGGCTTAGAAAGGCCACCAAAAATCCGGAAAGTATAACATTTTCCGACAAGATAGAACTGCCAAAGGGGGCGGAGTTGCAATCTACTGCAGAGATAGCCTGCAAAGTTCTTTCATACTATCCATGTCTGTGTCCAAACAAGTCGAGCTTCTACTTTAAAAAATTCACCTTTCCAGAAACAAGTCTCTCACCGTTGCCGCTGGTTACAGACCACCTTCAGCCCCAAGCTGTGCCCTGGACACCATATGTGAATTGATTGCCCCCCATCTATCTTCAGAGCTCGTACTATTAGGTGACCTAAACTGGAACATGCTTAACACCCCGGCCATCCTACAATCTAAGCTAGATGCCCTCAATCTCACACAAATTATCAAGGAACCTACCAGGTACAACCCTAAATCCGTAACCATGGGCACCCTCTTAGATATCATCCTGACCAACTTGCCCTTTAAATACACCTCTGCTGTCTTCAACCAGGATCTCAGTGATCATTGCATCATTGCCTGCTTGCGTAATGGGTCCGTCGTCAAATGACCACCCCTCATCACTGTCAAACGCTCCCTAAAACACTTCAGCAAGCAGGCCTATCTAATCGACCTGGCCCAGGTATCCTGGAAGGATATTGTCCTCATCCTGTCGGTAGAGGATGCCTGGATGCTCTTTAAAAGTGCTTTCCTCTCCATCTTAAATAAGCATGCCCCATTCATAAAATGTAGGACTAAGAACAGATATAGCCCTTGGTTCACCCCAGACGTGACTGCCCTTGACCAGTACAAAAATATCCTGTGGCATTCTGCATTAGTATCAAATAGCCCCGGCGATATGCAACTTTTCAGGGAAGTCAGGAACCAATATAATCAGTCAGTTAGGAAAGCTAAGGCTAGTTTTTTCAAACAGAAATGTGCATACTGTTGCACTAATTCCAAAAGGTTTGGGGACACTGTAAAGTCCATGGAGAATAAGAGCACCCCTCTCCCAGCTGCCCACTGCACTGAGGATAGGAAACATTGTCACCACCGATAAATCTCAGATAATTTCAATAAACATTTTTCTAAGGCTGGCCATGCTTTACACCTAGCTACCCCTACCCCGGCCAACATCTCAGCACCCCCTGTAGCAACTTGCCCAAGCCCACTCCTTCACCCAAATCCAGACAGCTCATGTTCTGAAAGAGCTAAAAAAATCTGTATCCCTACAAATGATCTGGGCTAGACAATCTGGACCATCTCTTTCTAAAATTATCCGCCGAAATTGTTGCAACCCCTATTACTAACCTGTTCAATCTCTCTTTCGTATCGCCTGAGATCCCCAAAGACTGTAACGCTGCCGCGGTCATCCCCCTCTTGAAAGGGGGAGACACTCTAGACCCGAGCTGTTATAGACCTATAGCCATCCTGCCCTTCCTTTCTAAAAATCTTTGAAAGTCAAGTTAACAAACAGATCCCCAACCTTTTAGAATCCCACCGTACCTTCTCCACTATGCAATCTGGTTCCCGAGCTGGTCATGGGTGCACCTCAGCCACGCTTAAGGTCCTAAACGATATCATAACCGCCATTGATAAAAGACAGTACTGTGCAGCCGTCTTCATCGACCTGGCCAAGGCTTTCAACTCTGTCAATCACCGCACTCTTATAGGCAGACTCAATAGCCTTGGCTTCTCAAATGACTGCCTCGCCTGGTTCACCAACTACTTCTCAGATAGAGTTCAGTGTGTCAAATCGGAGGGCCTGTTGTCCGGACCTCTGGCAGTCTCTATGGGGGTGCCACAGGGTTCAATTCTCGGGCCGACTCTTTTCTCTGTATATATCAATGATGTCGCTCTTGCTGCTGGTGATTCTCTGACCCACCAAATCACTGAACTGGAGTCTTATATCTCCCTTTCTAACTTTAAGCATCAGTTGTTAGAGCAGATTACCGATCACTGTACCTGTACACAGCCAATCTTTAAATAATACTTCACCCCCATATTATTACTGAACCTCTTGCTCTTTTGCACCCCAGTATCTCTACTTGCACATCATCACTTGCACATCCATCACTCCAGTGTTAATGCTAAACTGGAATAATTTTTCCTCTATGGCCTGTTTATTACCTACCTCCCTACTCTTCTACATTTGCACACACTGTACATAGATTTTTTTTATATTGTGTTATTGACTGTACCTTTGTTTATGTGTAACTCTGTGTTGTTGTTTGTGTCACACTGCTTTGCTTTATCTTGGCCAGGTCGTAGTTTCTTAACTGGCCAACCTGGTTAAATAAAGGTGAAAATAAATAAATAAATAAATGTAAGAAATAGGAATCTTATCCAGCTAGTTAGCTATGGAAATATCCTAGTGCAAAAGATACGTTTCTTCCAGCACAAACTCCAAAGGATTACGTTGTTACACCTCACGTTGGCACCTTTGCCAAGCAGTGACCGCTGACGATAATCCGACTGATTTGAACACAAGCTCTTCCCTTTACCCACTCTCACCCCTTTTTTAAGAGGTTCAGAGAGCAAGCTGGCAGAGACACAGCGGAGGCCATTGAATAGATGAAAGAAGATGGGGAGGAGGAGAAGATAAAAGAGGCAATAGACTGAGGATGGGCTGACGAGTGATGGTATAAGGGGACAACGGAACTGGTCCACTGCAGGTGCAGCCATGGATGCCAGGTTTTTCAATGTATGTGTGTGTGTGCACGTGCGTCTATCTGCCTGCCAGCCTGTCTGTCTTTGTGAGACTCAGGCCACCTTATGGCCCAGGTTATGGCCCATAAGTTATTAACAGACTATACAGTTTCACAACCAACAGATTCCACAACCTCCAGTGTGGTGTGGACTATGCAGTCAATAACACCCTCTGGACTGTATTAGGATGATGGACAGGAGGAGGAAGATGAGGAGGTAGAGATATTTACTGCTGAAGGAGTTTCCTGCCTTGGGACATAAGTGTTGCTAAAAATAATCCTGTCTGTGTCTGTCTCTCTTTTCTCCAGATGTGCTTTTCATCAGGGAGCTACGCAGGAGAAAAACACCACGTTTTACGAGACAGAGGAAGATAGAAAGAAAAAAGAAAGAAAGAAAATAAGAGAGTGAAAAAGTGACAAAAGAGAGAGGGAGACAGAGGAGATGTATAGGCCTATTTCCCAGACTGTTTTTCCAGAGCACGGAGCGTTGCCATAGAGCTGACCATCAGGGACACCCTGACCTAAGGGAGTGATGCTGGAGGGACCCACCACAGTCTACAGTCACTGGATCACAATCAGATGCGATCCACCAGTGTGTATAATATTATAGACTCTCATTGTTTTCCATAATTGTTTTGAGAAACTGATGTCTGTCTTACGTATCGTTCTAGTTGACCATTAAAAGGTTCCTCACTCTAGTCTCGAACAACAAGTAGCCTTCCAGTCTCACTCTCTGTGCTCCATCCATGTGCCCTTCCTCCATTGTCTCGTTTTCAAGGTCCATTTCACTGTGAGCAGATTGGGTAATACTGTAGATATCACCCATGAAGATATGTCTGCCTCCACCTCTTTAAAGGATTATTTGGGAATTTGGCAATGAAGCCCTTTATCTGCTATTTTTATATCTCAGCATGCAGTTTGAAGGAAGATGCTAACAAGCTTAAGCGCAATTGCTAACTAGCGTTAGCGCAAAGACTGGCAGTCTATGGTAACCAGTGGAGGCTGGTGGGAGGAGCTATAGGAGGACAGGCTCATTGTAATGCCTGAAATGAAATAAGTGGTATCAAACATATGGAAACCATGCCCGACTCCGTTCCATTAATTCCATTCCAGCCATTCCTGTCCTCCTATAGCTCCTCCCACCAGCCTCTTCTGATGGCAACAGGAAGCATGCCAGCTGTTACTATAGATTTTCCAAACATTGTGTTAACGCTAGTTTGCAAAACTACCTCTAACTTCCTTCATACTGGACGCAGAGACATGGAAATGGTATCCACAAGTCCATCTGCCCCTGGGGAAGTAGATAAATGGTTCTTCTCAAAATCCCAAAGTATCCCTTTAAGGGATCCCAATCGGATCTCCAAAGAGTCCTGCTAAACCGGTTGAGAAACACGCTCTTAACTCCATGATCCAAGCCGTATCTTTATTCCTTCACTCACTCTCTTCCCTCATTGCCTTAGTTTGCATTCTTTTCTCAGTCCCTCTTTCTCTCCCATTTGTTTTCCCTCTCCTGCTATCCCTTGCTCCCCTCCACCCGGTCCTTACAGGATAAAGCTGAACACAGTGTTCTCCTCAACTCTCATGTTTGTCTTCTTTGCTCGGTATTCGCCTGCAGAGTGTTCCTTACATAGAGCCAAGAGAGACTTTTCTTCTTCTCCTTCTATAGTATTATTCTCCCCTTCCCTCCATTCCTCCCGTTCTCTGTAGTAATAATAATCATTGGAATGGTTCATTTCGGGGGTTTAGGAGGCGACCGCAGGTTAGCACAGGCCTTGAGGTTAATGCTTCTGAAAGCACATGGGAACTCCGAGCCACCACAGCCATGACAGACCGGCAGGCGGACACAGACGGACGGACGGACACAGACAGACCGCTGTAACGATGGTGTTCATTCAAGACTCAAGAGCAATACAATACAATCAGTAGGAATAGCCTGCCATGGTGAAGAGCATCACGCAATAACCATGTATTCAACAACAAATACCCTGCACACAATGTCCACATCTAAATCATCCGGTCCCATACATATTCCAGTCTACACATACATCATATAACATAGCCTATACACAACACAGATTGTGTCTCGGCTATATACAGTACATTCCTAGCCTGGTCCCAGATCTGTTTGTGCTGTCTGGCCTTTCAATGACCATAGGAGTTGACAAGACAGCATGAAAAGATCTGGAACCAGGCTAGTACACACTCCTACATCCACATCTTCCCATTAAAACTAGACTCATATCCCCATATCACAAGGGCCCACTGTTTTTTTTAACAATAGCTCCACTGCTATGATGGTAAAGCTGACAGTAATCTTCAGGTTGTCCAGATGCCGGGCAAGGATATCAGTGCCATCTGCCAACCCAGAGAAGCACAGCGGCCAAGCAGGATTACTGCCTCACTGACACACTGATCTACTAGGAGAGACAGAGAGAATGAGAGAGAGAGAAAGAGAAAAGGGAGGGAGAGAGCATATGCTGATCTGCGTATATTGATTGACTAGACAATTGTGTATGTGAATTAATCTGAAAAGAGTATCTGTGAGTGTGTGTGTTTAGATCTAGCATACAGTACACTTAGCTTCAGTACTGTGTATATGAACACACACCTCCCATGACAGTGATCAGCAGACTGTAGTGTGTATGTTAAAGCTATGGGATCTGCTTCTGTTAATCTGAAGAGAGGAAACCCACTCTGTTATGTGTGTTGGAGCTATAAGAGGATTAACTGTACGCCCCTCCCTCCAGAGAGCTTTGGAAATTCCAACCCATCCACCCTCATTCACTGTCTGTACTAACTTCCCCACTCTCCCTCACTCAACCATATATGGAGAACTCACCTTCTCTCATCCAAATATGGCAAAATTGGGGACCTATAGTAACTCACTTTCTCCCCAATGTGAATGTCCGCTCACCTTGATCAAAATATGGAGGACTAAATCACCCACTCTAAAATCCAGGCTAACTTTACCTACCCACACTAACCCCTGTACACAGAGGTACAGTGGGGCAAAAAAGTATTTAGTCAGCCACCAATTGTGCAAGTTCACCCACTTAAAAAGATGAGAGAGGCCTGTAATTTTCATCATAGGTACACTTCAACTATGACAGACAAAATGAGGAAAATAAATCCAGAAAATCACATTGTAGGATTTTTTATGAATGTATTTGCAAATTATGGTGGAAAATAAGTATTTGGTCAATAACAAAAGATTATCTCAATACTTTGTTATATACCCTTTGTTGGCAATGACAGAGGTCAAACGTTTTCTGTAAGTCTTCACAAGGTTTTCACACACTGTTGCTGGTATTTTGGCCCATTCCTCCATGCAGATCTCCTCTAGAGCAGTGATGTTTTGGGGCTGTTGCTGGGCAACACGGACTTTCAACTCCCTCCAAAGATTTTCTATGGGGTTGAGATCTGGAGACTGGCTAGGCCACTCCAGGACCTTGAAATGCTTCTTATGAAGCCACTCCTTCGTTGCCCGGGCGGTGTGTTTTGGATCATTGTCATGCTGAAAGACCCAGCCACGTTTCATCTTCAATGCCCTTGCTGATGGTTTTCACTCAAAATCTCACGATACATGGCCCCATTCATTCTTTCCTTTACCTCTACTGCTTCACAGTAGGTATGGTGTTCTTTGGATGCAACTCAGCATTCTTTGTCCTCCAAACACGACGAGTTGAGTTTTTACCAAAAAGTTATATTTTGGTTTCATCTGACCATATGACATTCTCCCAATCTTCTTCTGGATCATCCAAATGCTCTTTAGCAAAACTCAGACGGCCCGGCCTTGTACTGGCTTAAGCAGGGGGACACGTCTGGTACTGCAGGATTTGAGTCCCTAGCGGCGTAGTGTTGATGGTAGGCTTTGTTACTTTGGTCCCAGCTCTCTGCAGGTCATTCACTAGGTCCCCCCTTGTGGTTCTGGGATTTTTGCTCACCGTTCTTGTGATCATTTTGACCACACGGGGTAAGATCTTGCGTGGAGCCCCAAATCAAGGAAGATTATCAGTGGTCTTGTATGTCTTCCATTTCCTAATAATTGCTCCCACAGTTGATTTCTTCAAACCAAGCTGCTTACCTATTGCAGATTCAGTCTTCCATGCCTAGTGCAGGTCTACAATTTTGTTTCTGGTGTCCTTTGACAGCTCTTTGGTCTTGGCCATAGTGGAGTTTGGAGTGTGACTGTTTGAGGTTGTGGACAGGTGTCTTTTATACTGAAGTTCAAACAGGTGCCATTAATACAGGTAACGAGTGGAGGACAGATGAGTCTCTTAAAGAAGAAGTTACAGGTCTGTGAGAGCCAGAAATCTTGCTTGTTTGTAGGTGACCAAATGTGCACATAAAGTTTCAAAACATGGCACACGGCTGGGAGCCCAGACTTGAACCCAGACCAAGCTGGAGAAAGAGAGAGAGACAGAGAGATAGATGGAGAGAAAGGAGAGAGTTGGGTGGAGATGCATAGAGAGACAGTGAAAGACAGAGAGATAGAGGGAGAGAAAGGAGAGAGAGTTAGGTGGAGATACATAGAGAGACAGAAAGACAGAGAGAGATAGAGGGAGAGAAAGTAGAGAGATAGTGGAGATACAGTGCCTTGCGAAAGTATTCGGCCCCCTTGAACTTTGCGACCTTTTGCCACATTACAGGCTTCAAACATAAAGATATAAAACTGTATTTTTTTGTGAAGAATCAACAACAAGTGGGACACAATCATGAAGTGGAACGACATTTATTGGATATTTCTAACTTTTTTAACAAATCAAAAACTGAAAAATTGGGCGTGCAAAATTATTCAGCCCCCTTAAGTTAATACTTTGTAGCGCCACCTTTTGCTGCGATTACAGCTGTAAGTCGCTTGGGGTATGTCTCTATCAGTTTTGCACATCGAGAGACTGACATTTTTTCCCATTCCTCCTTGCAAAACAGCTCGAGCTCAGTGAGGTTGGATGGAGAGCATTTGTGAACAGCAGTTTTCAGTTCTTTCCACAGATTCTCAATTGGATTCAGGTCTGGACTTTGACTTGGCCATTCTAACACCTGGATATGTTTATTTTTGAACCATTCCATTGTAGATTTTGCTTTATGTTTTGGATCATTGTCTTGTTGGAAGACAAATCTCCGTCCCAGTCTCAGGTCTTTTGCAGACTCCATCAGGTTTTCTTCCAGAATGGTCCTGTATTTGGCTCCATCCATCTTCCCATAAATTTTAACCATCTTCCCTGTCCCTGCTGAAGAAAAGCAGGCCCAAACCATGATGCTGCCACCACCATGTTTGACAGTGGGGATGGTGTGTTCAGGGTGATGAGCTGTGTTGCTTTTACGCCAAACATAACGTTTTGCATTGTTGCCAAAAAGTTCAATTTTGGTTTCATCTGACCAGAGCACCTTCTTCCACATGTTTGGTGTGTCTCCCAGGTGGCTTGTGGCAAACTTTAAACAACACTTTTTATGGATATCTTTAAGAAATGGCTTTCTTCTTGCCACTCTTCCATAAAGGCCAGATTTGTGCAATATACGACATAGGACGATTGTTGTCCTATGGACAGAGTCTCCCACCTCAGCTGTAGATCTCTGCAGTTCATCCAGAGTGATCATGGGCCTCTTGGATGCATCTCTGATCAGTCTTCTCCTTGTATGAGCTGAAAGTTTAGAGGGACGGCCAGGTCTTGGTAGATTTGCAGTGGTCTGATACTCCTTCCATTTCAATATTATCGCTTGCACAGTGCTCCTTGGGATGTTTAAAGCTTGGGAAATCTTTTTGTATCCAAATCCGGCTTTAAACTTCTTCACAACAGTATCTTGGACCTGCCTGGTGTGTTCCTTGTTCTTCATGATGCTCTCTGCGCTTTTAACGGACCTCTGAGACTATCACAGTACAGGTGCATTTATACGGAGACTTGATTACACACAGGTGGATTGTATTTATCATCATTAGTCATTTAGGTCAACATTGGATCATTTAGAGATCCTCACTGAACTTCTGGAGATAGTTTGCTGCACTGAAAGTAAAGGGGCTGAATAATTTTGCACGCCCAATTTTTCAGTTTTTGATTTGTTAAAAAAGTTTGAAATATCCAATAAATGTCGTTCCACTTCATGATTGTGTCCCACTTGTTGTTGATTCTTCACAAAAAAATACAGTTTTATATCTTTATGTTTGAAGCCTGAAATGTGGCAAAAGGTCGCAAAGTTCAAGGGGGCCGAATACTTTCGCAAGGCACTGTATATAGAGAGACAGAGAAAGACAGAGAGAGATAGAGGGAGAGAAAGGAGAGAGAGCTGGGTGGAGATACAGAGAGAGAGACAGAGAAAGACAGAGAGAGATAGAGGGAGAGAAAGTAGTGAGATAGGTGGAGATACATAGAGAGACAGAGAAAGACAGAGAGAGATAGAGGGAGAGAAAGGAGAGAGAGCTGGGTGGAGATACAGAGAGAGAGACAGAGAAAGACAGAGAGAGATAGAGGGAGAGAAAGGAGAGAGAGCTGGGTGGAGATACATTGTGAGAGAGACAGAGAAAGAGAAAGAAAGGAGAGAGAGATGCAGGAGACTTTTCCTGTCAGTGATTATGGTGATATAAATAGACTATTTCCAAATAATACCCAGTGTCCATTTCCAAGCAGTACTTCATCTCCTCCTGCTTTGCTCTCCTCTCATTCCCTCTCTCAATTTGTGGGTGTGAAACCAGTGACAGGTGGGTGTTTGGTTGAGTGCAGAATGAGAGGCAGAGGACAGGATGAGTAAATGGAGTGACAGAATACTGTAAGTGTGTGGGATGGGTAGTGAGTTAAAGGGGTTATGGGGTGAGTGTGTCAGGGCTAGATTAGAGGAGAAGAACGTGGTCAAATCTCCAGCTGTGCCAGCAGCTGTGGTCCATCCCCTGATGCTGAGAGGTAATCAGGCCTGATGGCCAACACTACATAACACAGAGCAGATCCCTGTGGCGCAATAACCCCTAGACAGACACACAAACACACAGACTAATAAACACACACACACACACACACACACACACACACACACACACACACACACACACACACACACACACACACACACACACACACACACACACACACACACACACACACACACAGACTAACACTTTCTATCTCTCATACTCTCTTTCTGTCTCTCTCGCTCTCTACAACACTGTTATAACATCTTCCTGACTTGAACCAGCAATTTAAACACTTGTAAAGAACCCTGAGAACCCGGTAGTACCATCAACTGGGGGAGGTGAAATGACCCAAACCACTACCCAGCCTGCAGTGAGAGTTCAAGGGTCTTTGTTCTCCAGCACCAGCCGGTTAAAATAAATATCGACATTCCTCCTTCCAAATGAATGGCTGCAGTTGTGAAGTCTGCTGACTGGCGCTGAGCACAAAAGGGCTCCCAGAGGACAAATGGAATGGAATTGGTTCACTGACATATTGCTAATGATCCAGAAACAAACATTCAAAACCTCCATCTACTTTACATAGACACAGGCATCAGTGGGATGCTGTGTGTCTTCCGAAAGACCTGAGTTCAAATACTATTTGAAATAGTTTCAAATATTTGATCTGGGCTTGATTGAGCTTGCCTGGCATTGTTCTTTAATCTTTAGTTTTATAACATCTCTCTCCATACTGTTTGTATATGCCACATTCGGATGTTGCTGCCATGGATTCCATGGTGTCTGTCTAATCCTACAGCTAAGGTCACTGGAAGAGGGATTGGAGTGTGAGTTGGCACATGAGTGATAGAGATTATAATCATGTCCTATCTGTAAGCGTTTAAAGTAATTAGTCTCTCTCTCTCCCTGTCTCTGAATAGTTGCCCTGGCACAGTCAGAACATTACTAGCGAGAACAGGTTCAGGTTGCCAGATGTTGCCAGGATCCAGCCCCTCTGAGAGCTCGCCTGCTGTGAGGATGACAGATATACTGGGACTTTTTATTTGTGGGCCATTGGCCAGCCTCATCACACCTTGCGGCCCATTGTTACAGCACCTAAGCTCACTTTAGGTTTAGTGATGCAGCCTCATCAGGGATGGAGACATATGTTTGGTTACTAGCTGGTGTATCAATATTCATGGTAACACTATATTTGGATAGTCCATCTGTAGATGCTCAGCAAACTATCAATAGTTGTGTGTGTGTGTGTGTGTGTGTGTGTGTGTGTGTGTGTGTGTGTGTGTGTGTGTGTGTGTGTGTGTGTGTGTGTGTGTGTGTGTATATATATATATATATATATATATATATATATATATATATATATATATATATATATATGCAGGCATGCATCTGTGTGTGTATAGATTTTTCACCTAAATACTGCTTTCGCTGATCAACCGGGTGGAGGATTTTATTAATCATTGCTCTACAGAGGGTCTGTCTGCCGCTCCATACAGTGACCAAGCAGATCCCAACACATCCTCATCACCAGCCCTACATACAATGAGCTCAGCTTGATCAGTTTAGTGGGCTTTTTCCATGTAGATTCACCCAGCATGATTCTTCATGTTGGAGAAGGGACTCTGTATATAAGCCCTATTCAAATACTCTTGAAATGTATCCTTCCTACAATCATGTCATGATAGAATCAAGGAAGGAATCAAGGAACACTTCATAGAACAAAGAGCCTACATACTGCAGAGAGCAGACACAGTGTACTTCCCAAAAGTCAGAAGTGGCTATGTGGCTTCTCCCTCCTCTTATTTTATTCATTCAGTGTGAAAGAACTAGACAAGTGAAAGCAAAAGCACATATGAATCAATTAGGTTGGTTTTGGTCTCACTTCTCCTGTGTTTTCCGATTAGTGCAGGCAAAGGAAAAGAGACAGAGATGGGAAACCACTTTCTTTTTTTTTTTACTGTTTAAGAGTCCCTTAGTCACTCATCTTGCTATTTTCTCCTTACCTCTTGAGTTGGTCGCCATGTCTGCCACCTTCTGAAAGGCATCTAGAAATGTCACTATTGCCAGAACTGTAGTCCTACAAGTACACAGGAGGACACAGCAGTCAGTATTCAACCTCAACAGCGACTAGAAACTATGAATAGACCAGAATGTCAACACTGGACAGTTAGAGTAGCAAGTCTACTGAGCCGTTTCACATTTATTGGGATTAATCTTGTCCTGAAGACAGAGCTGTGCAAAGTATATTGTGAATATGTATGAAAACAAAATTAGCTTAGTGGTCTTAATTTAACATTAGGCTTAGGCATAAGGTTAGCAGTGTGGCTCAGGTTAGGGTTCAGGTTCAGGTTAGGTTTAAAATCAGATGTTATAACTTTGTGGCTGTGCCAGCTAGTGACTACCCTGTAGAGCTGCCTCCAGTACATATGTCATCCCAATAAATGCCAACTTGTATCTATTGAAGGTGGGATGGATAGGACATGATAGTCCGTCACAGACATACTGGAGAATCAAGGTCTCACCTGAGTTGGGAGTGTAGTTTAGTGGCCTTGGCACTGAAGTCTTCCCACACTGGATATGAACTCTGGATGAAAGAGGAATCAAATGTTAGTTTAAACCTTTGGCGCGTGAGCGCACGCACGCACGCACACACGCACACACACACTCACACACACAATGTTTTGTTCCAGTGGACCAGCACTTTGGAGAACCTGTGCTCAGCCTTCTCATATGACTCAGAACAACATAATACATCATCATCCAATCAAGCTTGCATATTCTCTCTTACCTAACCATGCTGAAAATACAGTTGACTCACTGTTGACTCACTGCAGGGAAAAGCTGGGGTGTGTGGGAGGGAGGGGGAAATATGGTTAGGGCAGGTAGTGTGCCTGCTCTTTAAGGAATCATGCTGGATCAGATTTCCCTGAGGACATGCAGCCAGCCTCCTTCCAGGCCTGGGCCCCAGCAGCAGCCAGCCTACCTCCAGCCCTGAGCCCTAGTAGCAGCCTGCCTCCTTCCAGGCCTGGGTCCCAGCAGCAGCCAGCCTCCCTCCAGCCCTGAGCCCCAGCAGCAGCTTGCCTCCTCCTAGCCCTGAGCCCCAGCAGCAGCCTGCTTCCCTCCAGCCCTGAGCCCCAGCAGCAGCCTGCCTCCTTCCAGGCCTGGGCCCCAGCAGCAGCCTGCCTCCCTCCAGCCCTGAGCCCCAGCAGCAGCCTGCTTCCCTCCAGCCCTGAGCCCCAGCAGCAGCCTGCCTCCCTCCAGCCCTGAGCCCTAGCAGCAGCCAGCCTCCCTCCAGCCCTGAGCCCTAGCAGCAGCCTGCCTCGCTCCAGCCCTGAGCCCCAGCAGCAGCCTGCCTCCCTCCAGCCCTGAGCCCGAGCAGCAGCCTGCCTCCCTCCAGCCCTAGCAGCAGCCAGCCTCCCTCCAGCCCTGAGCCCTAGCAGCAGCCTGCCTCCCTCCAGCCCTGAGCCCTAGCAGCAGCCTGCCTGCCTCCAGCCCTGAGCCCTAGCAGCAGCCTGCCTGCCTCCCTCCAGCCCTGAGCCCCAGCAGCAGCCTGCACTCTTAGAAAAACATTTGCTATCTAGAACCTAAAAGGGTTCTTCAGCTGTCTCCATAAGATAACCCTTTGTTAGAACCCTATTGGGTTCTATATGGAACTCAAAAGGCTTCTACCTAGAACCAAAAAGGGTTCTCCTATGTGGACAACCGAAGAACCCTTTTGGAACCCTTTTTTCTAAGAGTGTGCTTCCCTACAGGCCCCAGCAGCTGCCTGCCTTCCTCCCTACAGGCCCCTGGCCAAAACACAAAACACGCTTAGGATCGGAGCCCAGCCTGAGCCTCCTAGAGACCAGAGAGAGGGACACAGGCTGTCTATATACATATTCACCATCTTCTCTTGCAGAGAAGTGAAAAGACTGCAGAGAAAGGGGAAAATAGGCAAAAGAAACATCCCAGATCATTCACTCAACTCCTATTTCTCTCATCATCATATCCAAGAAGTGATCATTCCCTGTTTTCAAGATATTTTTCTATGAGAAAATGAACTCCTCACAAAGTGATCAAGTTTCACTATTAAGACTTTCACATTCACTATTAAAATGTTCTCCTAATGCTTCGCCATTCTCCATCTGTCTTCACTGGACTGCAACAGGTGGCTAATTAGCTTTTCAGCCCTACGCCTCCTGACAATGGCAGGAGGAGGCTGAGACAAGACAGCTGAGGGTGCAGGGTGAAAGCAGGTTTAAGATATCCATGCAGCGCAGTGAAAAAATATGCACACACACAAACACAGCTCCCAAAATCCAGGCAGATCCTTCCTTCCTCAGTTAATGAATTCATCTGAAGGGAGCAGAGCAGGCTGTTATACAACTGCATCAGGTGCTAGCGGCTTGTCTGTGTCATGTTGCACTGTTGGATATAGGGGAGTCAGTGATACACTGGCAGAGTTACCTCTCAACAGGCTGCGACACTGACAGTGTGTACCTAGCCTACACCAGGTTCAGCCATACGGCTAATTCTCTCCTTGACTGGCTCGGGAGGAAGTCAAGCACTATGCACCAGGGTAGTATTCATTAGGCACCAAACGGTAGAAAAATGAATAAAACAGGGGGGGACTACTTGAACTTGTTCAATAAGAAACGCTCATTTACATTATCCGTTGCAATACACTTGATGTTTTCCATTGCATGCCCTAGTGAATACGAGCCAGATGAGCTGACTGCTGAGTAAGGTTTTCTGTATCTGGATCATTGATTCCAGCTGATAATCAATAGGTCCCTTTCTCTAAATGTTGTCTTTCTCCCGTAGACACAATGACAAAAGAATACTGTATGAAATGCTGATATTTAGCATCTTATATCTCATTGAGCATCTTACAGTGCTTGGCAAACTACGCCCCATAAATAGAAGGTAGGCTATCGAGTGAACATGGCCAGTTAGCCACTGTGAGTAGATGATCAATATCAGGGATCAGAGTAAGAGTGCTGATATAGGATAGATTTAGCCTTTTAGATTATAATGAATGGACCAGGGGGGCCCTGATCCTAGATCAGCACACCTACTCAGAGACATACGTTTTATCAATACACACATAATACTGTGTACCTGATGACATGACCTTACTTAACCTGGTAAGTAATTGAGTTCAAATTCGACTTTATAATTTCAGGTCTGGAACCCAGCCTGAGCCTCTTATAGAGGCAGAGAAGCCTAGAGAAAGGAAGGACATAAATAATTCTATATACAGTGGGGAGAACAAGTATTTGATAACCTGCAAAATCGGCAGTGTTTCCTACTTACAAAGCATGTAGAGGTCTGTAATTTTTATCATAGGTACACTTAAACTGTGAGAGACGGAATCTAAAACAAATACCCAGAAAATCACATTGTATGATTTTTAAGTAATTAATTTGCATTTTATTGCATGACATAAGTATTTGATACATCAGAAAAGCAGAACTTAATATTTGGTACAGAAACCTTTATTTGCAATTACAGAGATCATATGTTTCCTGTAGTTCTGGACCAGGTTTGCACACACTGCAGCAGGGATTTTGGCCCACTCCTCCATACAGACCATCTCCAGATCCTTCAGGTTTCGGGGCTGTCGCTGGGCAATACGGACTTTCAGCTCCCTCCAAAGATTTTCTATTGGGTTCAGGTCTGGAGACAGGTTAGGCCACTCCAGGACCTTGAGATGCTTCTTACGGAGCCAGTCCTCAGTTGCCCTGGCAGTGTGTTTCGTGTCGTTGTCATGCTGGAAGACCCAGCCACGACCCATCTTCAATGCTCTTACTGAGGGAAGGAGGTTGTTGGCCAAGATCTCGGTATACATGGCCCCATACATCCTCCCCTCAATACGGTGCAGTCGTCCTGTCCCCTTTGCAGAAAAGCATCTCCAAAGAATGATGTTTCCACGTCCATGCCTCACAGTTGGGATGGTGTTATTGGGGTTGTACTCATCCTTCTTCTTCCTCCAAACACGGCGAGTGGAGTTTAGACCAAAAAGCTCTATTTTTGTCTCAGACCACATGACCTTCTCCCATTCTTCCTCTGGATCATCCAGATGGTCATTGGCAAACTTCAGACGGGCCTGGACATGCGCTGGCTTGAGCAGGGGGACTTTGCGTGCGCTGCAGGATTTTAATCCATGACGGCGTAGTGTGTTACTAATGGATTCATTTGAGACTGTGGTCCCAGCTCTCTTCAGGTCATTGACCAGGTCCTGCCGTGTAGTTCTGGGCTGATCCCTCACCTTCCTCATGATCATTGATACCCCATGAGGTGAGATCTTGCATGGAGCCCCAGACCGAGGGTGATTGATCGTTATCTTGAACTTCTTCCATTTTCTAATAATTGTGCCAACAGTTGTTGCCTTCTCACCAAGCTGCTTGCCTATTGTCCTGTAGCCCATTTCAGCCTTGTGCAGGTCTACAATTTTATCCCTGATGTCCTTACACAGCTGTCTGGTCTTGGCCATTCTGGAGAGGTTGGAGTTTGTTTGATTGAGTGTGTGGACAGGTGTCTTTTATACAGGTAACTAGTTCAAACAGGTGCTGTTAATACAGGTAATGAGTGGAGAACAGGAGGGCTTCTTAAAGAAAAACTAACAGGTCTGTGAGAGCCGGAATTCTTACTGGTTGGTAGGTGATCAAATACTTATGTCATGCAATAAAATGCAAATGAATTACTTAAAAATCATACAATGTGATTTTCTGGATTTTTGTTTTGGATTCCGTCTCTCACAGTTGAAGTGTACCTATGATCAAAATTACAGATCTCTACATGCTTTGTAAGTAGGAAAACCTGCAAAATCAGCAGTGTATCAAATACTTGTTCTCCCCACTGTATACACTCACACATTTTATATATAATATTTTTTATTATCTATATATATATATAAGGTTTATAACTGGGGCCCAGAGATGTTCCTGGTCAGATCGTGTGGTCAAGAAAAACTCCCAGTCCTATTTATGGCCTAACATTGTACTCCTTATACCATGCCAGTTCACACTTTCCATCTGTTGTACAACATACCAAACTAGGCCGCTGCTCGACCTATGTGAACTTGTCCTGCTTGACCTGAATAGGCTCCCCTCCCCTCCCTGTATCTAATTATAAAGAGAGACATCATAATCTTTGCTGGTGGAGACTGCATTGTGACCATAATCTGAATAGGCTCCCCTCCCCTCCCTGTATCTAATTATAAAGAGAGACATCATAATCTTTGCTGGTGGACACTGCATTGTGACCATAATCTGAATAGGCTCCCCTCCCCTCCCCTCCCTGTATCTAATTATAAAGAAAGACATCATAATCTTTGCTGGTGGACACTATATTGTGACCATAATCTGAATAGGCTTCCCTCCCTCCCTGTATCTAATTATAAAGAAAGACATCATAATCTTTGCTGGTGGACACTATATTGTGACCATAATCTGAATAGGCTTCCCTCCCTCCCTGTATCTAATTATAAAGAGAGACATCATAATCTTTGCTGGTGGACACTGCATTGTGACCATAATCTGAATAGGCTCCCCTCCCCTCCCTCCCTGTATCTAATTATAAAGAAAGACATCATAATCTTTGCTGGTGGACACTGCATTGTGACCATAATCTGAATAGGCTTCCCTCCCTCCCTGTGTGGCACACACTTTATAATCACACTGATTATAAAGAAAGACATCATCATCTTTGCTGGTGGACACTGCATTGGGACCATAATCTTGCGAGTCAGACCATGGTCAACATGGATCACAGCCTAGTGGCCAAACTGGCCATTTCATTTGACACGTCTTTGTCAAAGAGCTGCTTTCCTGGATGAGAAGGGGTTGCCAAATTGGATCAATTAACCCCTCTCCATTATTGGCCTGATGTTAGACACTGGAAAATGTGTAGGCACACACACACACTAAACTAAAAACATGTTATGGGTTATGTGATCAGTGTGTGCCACATACTTGTTATGTCCCTGTCACAGCAGTTGTTTGTCATGTTTTGTTATGATTAGGTTAGGGAGCTGCCATATATCCAATAAGACATCCACAATTACAGTTGTTTGTTGTAACCATTACTGATTTAGCAGTGGATCAGTTGGAACACTGTCTAATCTATTCAGTCATTACTCTGATATTCTGTTATTGACTTCCTTTTAAAGTATTTTGAATTATTGAAAAGTACAGGCTAACTGATATTTTCAACGGAACAATTGTATAACAAATTTTGCACAACAAATTCTGCAGCCTATAACCTACAAATATTAACTCAAACTATCAACAGCTTGATTATATTCAAAGACATGTTGGTCGTCATCAGAACAGCTGCCACTCTAGGCAAGTAACATAAAGGAAAAATATTTAGCACAATTTCTCCTTTCGCATAGCCAGTGAGGCGGTACAGAATATGAGAGGAAACAAAAGGCAGTAAATTGAGTCAGATTATCCATGCAATAGGTCGGAAAAAACTGTCGACTTCATCGAGCTCTGGTACCTTCATGTCGTTGACGATAGCTTGGAATAATCCACCCAACGCTCCACACTCCTTTTCCACTGACTCCATTATGACAGTCTTCTTCTAACGATGACTGAATGCGAGAAAATAAATGTCCATAAGCGCTAAATATTCACACATCGGGTATCACGATATTTTAATAAGCTCTTCGTTGTCCTTCACCCTCGAAGCCAGACGCTGAGGATGCGAAACTCCCGGCTAGAGGGCAGACAAAAATACATCTGCTACTCTATGGCACCGGGTTGACGCACGGCGGTTGCTCTCTCTGCTTGGACGCGAGAGATGGAGAGGAGGCAAAACCCTCGTTCCGATTCCCCCCGGTCTATAAACTGCGAAAAGAAGAGCAGGGTGAGTTTGGGTCAATGTCTATTTTCATTTTCGGCTGATAATCACGGGCAAATGTAGGGTACCACGACAGACAGTCGGTCACAGCTCTGAATGCGGGGAACGCTCTCTAGTAGAGGAACAGATGTCTTGAAGCTGGGGTTCTGTGATTCGATCCATGGGAATTGAAGGGGGGCGGTCTTTTTTTTGTCACATGAAGCGTGGAGGGAGGGACACCCCCTATCCAAACAAAAGTGAATCTGTCTTCTCATTCAACGATACTCTGAAGAGCAAAAGAAAGGATATCCCCAGCTTCAAATGTGCATTCAGCATGCACGAGCCTGTTCATCATCTACTGTATCAGTCTGGAGTTATTGTTACAAGCAATACAATGTAGCCTATAATACATAGTAATAATGAATCAACACTGACTACACCATGCATTCACATATGCATAGTGTGTTATTTCAAGCAAATATGTTATTTCAATTTAAAGGAACCTCAACCTCTTTAGGCTATAAATACATATTTTTTGTTGGCCTTTTGACTCTTATATATGCCAATTTTACTGGGGGGAATAAAAAAAAAACAGAAAGATGCTCATTAAATTGAACATAGTTTAAGCAAAACATTTTTTGGAATTTTGCAGGTTAAATCATTTTTTTCACTGTTTCTTCTCCCTCAAGGAAAGTACAACAACTTTATATTTCACTACCTTGTATCATCGGCTGAATAAATAATATGCCTATGTATGCACACTGTATCCCCCACAGTACATATACAGTACCAGTCAAAAGTTTAGACACAGCTACTCATTCAAGGGTTTTTCTTTATTTGTACTATTTTCTACATTGTAGAATAATAGTGAAGACATCACAGCTATGAAATAACACATATGGAATCATGTAGTAACCAAAAAAGTGTTTAACAAATCTAAATATATGTTATATTTGAGATTCTTCAAAAGTAGCCACCCTTTGCCTTGATAACAGCTTTGCAGACTCTTGGCATTCTCTCTACCAGCTTCACCTGGAATGCTTTTCCAACAGTCTTGAAGGTGTTCCCACATTTGCTGAGCACTTGTTGGCTGCTTTTACTTCACTCTGCAGTCCAACTCATCCCAAACCATCTCAATTGGGTTGAGGTCAGGTGATTGTGGAGGCCTGGTCATCTGATGAAGCACCCCAACACTCTCCTTCTTGGTCAAGTAGCCCTTACACAACCTGGAGGTGTGTTGGTTGAGTCATTGTTCTGTTGAAAAAGAAATGATAGTGGGACTAAGAGCAAACCAGATGGGATGGTGTGGTGTATCGCTGCAGACACCATTCTGTATACATCTGGCACTTCTTTGGACACTGTGTTAACTAACCTCCAAATGAGCTTCAATGCCATACAACACTCCTTCCATAGCCTCCAACTGTTCTTAAACGCTAGTAAAACCAAATGCATGCTTTTCAACCATTCGCTTCCCGCACCCGCCCGCCTGACTAGCATCACTACTATGGACGGTTCTGACTTAGAATATGTGGGTAACTACAAATACCTAGGTGTCTGGCTAGACTGTAAACTCTCCTTCCAGACTGAAAGCCAGCAGTATACCACCCTGCATACCACTCCTGGCTTGCTTCTGAAGCTAAGCATGGTTGGTCCTGGTCAGTCCCTGCATGGGAGGCCAGGTGCTGCTGGAAGTGGTGTTGGAGGCCCAGTCGGTGGCAATCTTTCCTCTGGTCTAAAAAATATCCCCAAACCCACCCTACACACTGCCCTGTGTAGGGTGATGTTAAACAGGTGTCCTGACTCTCTGAGGTCATTAAAGATCCCATGGCACTTGTAGTAAGAGTAGGGGTGTTAACCCCGGTGACCTGGCTAAATTCCCAATCTGGCCCTCAAACCATCACGGTCACCTAATAATCCCCAGTTTACAATTGGCTCATTCATCCCTCTCCCCTGTAACTTTTCCCCAGGTCGTTGCTGTAAATGAGAACATGTTCTCAGTCAACTTACCTGGTAAAATAACAGATAAAATATTAAGCATCTAGAATCGGCTTCCTATTTAGCAACAAAGCCTCACTCAAGCCGCAAAACTGACTATCCTACCGGATTTCGGTGATGTCATTTACCAAATAGCTTCCAATACTCTACTCAGCAAACTGGATACAGTGCCATCCGTTTTGTCACCAATGCCCCTTATACCACCCACCACTGCGGACTGTATGCTCGAGTCGGCTGGCCCTCACCACATATTCGTCGCCAGACCCACTGGCTCCAGGTCGTCTACGCTAGGTAAAGCTCTGCCTTATCTCAGCTCACTATAACAACACCCACCTGTAGCACGTGCTCCAGTGGGTATATCTCACTGGTCATCCCCAAAGCCAACACCTCATTTGGCCGCCTTTCCTTCCAGTTCTCTGCTGCCAATGACTGGAACGAATTGCAAAAATGTAGTAACAATGTAGAAAAAAATAAAAAAAATAAAGAAAAATCCTTGAATGAGTAGGTGTGTCCAAACTTTTGACTGGTACTGTATATTATGCTTCACATTACCAAGAGGTCACCAGAGCATCATGTAGATTTAAACACATCATCATGGCCAGTAATTGAGTGGGTAAAGGGGTACCCGACAGAGTTCCCGAAAAACATCCTGTAAAATTATAACCCTGCACATCTGCCAGCAGCACACACACACACAATGTACACTCATGTACACACACACACCTTCCTTGCCTCTTCCAACCCACAGAAGGACCTCACATCACCTCCCTTCAGTTCAGTCTATCTTGAAATAACATTTAAAGACACCTGCATTCTGCTGAAAAGTACACGGAGGAAGAGGTTTCCAAAGACAGAGATTAACAACTTTAAACTAAAGTAAATCATATTTCAGGATCAGAAGTGACTTGGCACTATAAATTCAACAAGTACCCTTATTGGTTGAAACTCAGAAACCAAATTCCCTATTGGTACAGAGCTTCCTGTTAAAGTGTAAGGTAAATCTCAGCTGGATCCTAAAATGTAAATCTTTATACTGCCCTAAAGTCATGTATCGATTTTGCAATTATTGCATGTGAATCTAATTATAATTGCATAATAATGAATTTGATCAGTTGTTTTTACACAAGTGGAAAAGGAATTTGATCTAACAATACATTTTGTCAATACTACTATTGTATATAAAAATCTCTATATATTTGGATGTGGTCTACTATGTGGCCTACTGTGTTTCCCCAACCACATGGGAAGCCATGAGTCTCTCAGAGGCCTGTCTGTGGGGCTGCAGCCCAGTCAGTCTGAACCACAGAGCTCCCTGGCATCCCTGACAAAACAGCCATAAACAGAAAATATCTCGACACTGACACCACATCCATTCCTCACAACCAACACCCCCAGAGCTCAGCCTCACTGTTCTGCCCTCAGCCCTCCCTCCTCCACGTGTGTCTGCATCAGTTTCCGTTAGTAGGGGGAAAATGCTAACTCTTCTGTTACTCCCCACTCTTCGTAAGTCTGTAAAGCTGTACGACTTAAATAAATCATCCACTCTAAACGTGTTAAGTTGGAGAGACTTTGAAGATGGTGAAAGCTTCCATATCTTAAGTTTAAGGGTTTCAAAAGGCTATATGTTTTATTTCATTAGCAAGAGGCTGCGAGAGAAAGAACAGTTCATCTTTCCAAATATGTGATAAAACAGATATAAACCATGTGATGTTTATTTAAAAATGTGATAATTGCATACTATCAGGGTAACATTTAAATTGAAGTTAACGTGGTGTGTCTTAGCATTCCATTACATAACAGAGCATAAACCTGGCTGGAACAAGTTTAACGTTTTTTCACAAATTATCGTGCAACCAGTTGAAGGTGTCTTCGACCAGAAACAGTCCTAATTACTCCTAGAAGACTACTCCATTGGGAACATGCGGTTCTCTCAACCTTGACCTGACCATGAGTGCCCCCTCCACCCACCCGCTCCCTCCCAACCCAATCCAAAAAGAGAAAGACTACAGTGATAGACTGTGACCTTTGACCCCTAGCAATGCCTTACCGATGATTCCTTGGGCCCCCTCTCTCTTGGGTTTATCACCCATGGTGAGGGATAATAGACGTGATGCTGGGGTCTGCTATGGTGGACAGCGGGCAATATGTCTACTTGATCATAAAATCATTCAGGATTTACAAATTCTCCAAATACTGCCCACGTCTGTTACATAAGTGATCCCTGTGTATGTTAACTAAATATGTTAACTAAATCAGCTTTGAAGTAGTATACGCATATCCAGTAACATGCAGGTGCAAGAAGTAAAATGATGAGAAAAAAATAGATACCTGCACACTGGTGATTAGTCCCGTAGTTCTATTGTACAACGGTTTCGACCTGAAGGTCTTCGTCAGGCTGTAAATAAAAAGAACACACAAGGAGGGACTGCCTCATCATGGCAGATGATTGGGCACAGCTAGGCTGAACTATCGGTGTCCATAATGTGTAAATTTCACAGAAGTTTTATAAAGTTACCCTGTAATCCAACTTCACATCATCTGATATTTGGCAGTATACAAATTAAGCAAGAGGTTCCATTGTGTTTGGTGAATCTGTTATTGCATAAACTGATGTACTGAGGCAGGAGGCATTGCCCCGTGGAGGTCTGAATCATATCATGTATCATAACCATTGGGCCACAAATCATTGGGCCACAAAGATCTCAATAATACACATCTCACATTTAGTCTGATCTACGATAGAAATTGAGAAAATATAACATCATACAGAAAAACAAAGAGTGCAAAACAAAAGGAAAGGCCCTCCACATAACTAGAAAAACAGCAACAGATGCTTGATTAAGTTAAAATAATATTTTCACTCTTTCTGACAGTTGTATTCAATACTTTCGGTGAGAAACAGATTACGGATGTCCAAAATCCTCACTTCACACCAGAAAAAAAAGAAGCAGGTGATGGTAGAGGAGGGTACAAAAATTGTTTTACAAACCGTTTCGAGTCTGAGCTAGGGAACAGAACTTAGTGATTTCTGACTGAACCATCAAGCACCTTAAAGGGATGGATAACACAACATACACACTCACCGAAGGGTTAGAGGGAACTTAGAGAGGATGCACATCCTCTGGTTGAGGGGACCTAGGATCCTGGAGGTCAGGGGTCAGTCAAGACCACCATGTTACATTCTGCAGTTGGTGGAAAATTTGAAGAAACAGTAGAATCTGAGAATCAGATTTCAAATTATGAATGGTAATCCTCTGTGTACAAAACATTAAGAACACCTGCTCTTTCCATGACAGACTGACCAGTTGAAAGTCATGATCCCTTATTAATGTCACTTGTAAAAATGCACTTTAATCAGTGTAGATGAAGGGGAGGAAACAGGTTAAATAAAAAAATGTAAGCCTTGAGACATGGATTGTGTATGTGTGCCATTCAGAGGGTGAATGGGCAAGACAAAATATTTAAGTGCCTTTGAACGGGGTACGGTAGTAGGTGCCAGGTGCCAGGTTTGTGTCAAGAACTGCAACGCTGCTGGGTTCACGCTCAACAGTTTCCCGTGTGTATCAAGAATGGTCCACCATCCAAAGGACATCCAGCCAACTTGACACAATTGTGAGAAGCATTGGAGTCAACTTGGGCTAGCATCCCTGTGGAACGCTTTTGACACCTTGAATTGAGGCTGTTCTGGGAGCAAAAGGTAGGGTGCGACTCAATATTAAGGTGTTCTTAATGTTTTCTACACTCCATGTTGATATTTTGAGGAAAGTAAAGGCTTACAATATTAGCTATATATTTGGGGTCTACATGCTGTAGATAATTTTGAGATATGATTGAAACACAGAATATCACTCATTATGTTTGATAAATTAAGAGGAAACTGTCGAGTACAATTATACTGGGAGCCACGTCTGTCCTGGAAAACATCTGTTTTTGTGAAGGTGCTGCCCTCTACTGTCATCTGATAGGAAATGACCATATTTGGGGGGTAAGAAGCTTCCTTATTGTACCAATCTTGAAAGCATCAATACAGGTTTGTATCCAACAAGAGATGGCAAAGGGAACACAAAACACAAAAGCATTTCTCACAAAAGAGTTGACTTATAGTCAGGTGGATTATCCTTTATATAAATATCTACAAAGAAGTATGCATGAAAAAAAACACGTCTTTAAACAATGGTGTTTTAATAAATAAAAAAATATCCAATGTAAGCAAAATTACAGTAAACGGCTTATATTTTTTTTTAAATGTAAAAAAATTGTGCAACGTTTTGCAGACCACCAATGGTTTTTATGTGTCTGCAAACTGTGTCATCAAATAACTGCTGCTGTGCTCACACTTTAGTAAATGGTTTCAGATGTTTGGACCTGTACCATTGTTCATTAAGGTGATAAAAGGAAATTACAAGTTTAAGGAAACATCAGTAGGGGTCACAGACATGTTTAGACTACACAGCTACACACACACGGAAACGTCCTAGAATTCTAGTCAAAGGACAAACAACGTCTTATCCTAAATGACAAAAATCGCTGTCTTGACAAGCGCTTGATCCAGGAGTCAACAAGAGTGGTATGAAAATAGCTGAAAATATACACATGTGAGGAGTAAACCCATACAAACATTACAGTCTGAGAATGTTGGATTAACAGAGGAGGACACTTGTGAAAACAAATGGTGGGTGGGGGTTGGTTTCCATGTGCGACGCTTCACCTTACAGTGCGGTTTCCCTGGACTCAACCACTTGGGGCTGGAAAGACAAGATCTCTGTGAACGTGTGACCTGTGAACAAACAAATGGAGGAAGAGAGAAGACATAAATAACAGTGTTTACATTCATTGTAGAGATAGAAATCCTGCATTCATTGTAGAGATTGAAATCCTGCAAATTTGCATATTGCAGTAGCTCACTGTAAAATCCATCAGCAACACAAACATTCTAAAAAATAAGTCCCTATTCCAGGGAGGCCTGCACAGCGTGACGACTTTCACACAAAGACCACTGGATATCCTTTAAAAATGCCTTCAATAAACGGTTTAATGTAATAATGTTAACCAATGAAAACAAACTGGTCCCTATTGACACGTCCTCCCCTCTGTCCTGGGTTGTATTCATTACGGCACACAGTAGCAAACGTTTTGCAAATGGAAAACAAAAACAATCGTTGCTATTGGACAAGTTCAGGTAATCTCTCCCTGTTTCAGTCTGTTTTCTTCTGTTTGGTGCCTAATGAATACACCCCTCCCCTCCTCCTTACGTTTCCACTGTTCCAGGGACAAGTCAGAGTTGTCTACCGAGTGGTCGTAAGGATGGGCCTCAGTCTCCTCCTCTGGCTCTCTAAACTCTGAGAAGTATGGCAGGGCGAGGGCCTCTGCCGCCATCACCCTACTCTCTGGGTCGAGCAGCAGCATGCACTCTATAACTGTCACCGCTGGAGATGAAACGAAGGGAGATATTGAATAAAATCAAGTAAAATGTAATTTTAAAGTACATCATCACAGTCTCAATACACTTAGAGGGAATACATACATCTAAACAGAACAGAGGGAATACATACATCTAAACAGAACAGAGGGAATACATACATCTAAACAGAACAGAGGGAATACATACATCTAAACAGAACAGAGGGAATACATACATCTAAACAGAACAGAGGGAATACATACAGTGGGGCAAAAAAGTATTTAGTCAGCCACCAATTGTGCAAGTTCTCCCACTTAAAAAGATGTGGCCTGTAATTTTCATCATAGGTACACTTCAACTATGACATACAAAATGAGAAGGAAACAATTCCTGAAAATCACATTGTAGGATTTTTAATGAATGTATTTGCAAATTATGGTGGAAAATAAGTATTTGGTCACCTACAAACAAGCAAGATTTCTGGCTCTCACAGACCTGTAACTTCTTCTTTAAGAGGCTCCTCTGTCCTCCACTCGTTATCTGTATTAATGGCACCTGTTTGAACTTGTTATCAGTATAAAAGACACCTGTCCACAACCTCAAACAGTCACACTCCAAACTCCACTATGGCCAAGACCAAAAAGCTGTCAAAGGACACCAGAAACAAAATTGTAGACCTGCACCAGGCTGGGAAGACTGAATCTGCAATAGGTAAGCAGCTTGGTTTGAAGAAATCACCTGTGGGAGCAATTATTAGGAAATGGAAGACATACAAGGCCACTGATAATATCCCTCGATCTGGGGCTCCACGCAAGATCTCACCCAGTGGGGTCAAAATGATCACAAGAACGGTGAGCAAAAATCCCAGACCCACACGGGGGGACCTAGTGAATGACCTGCAGAGAGCTGGGACCAAAGTAACAAAGCCTACCATCAGTAACACACTACGCCACCAGGGACTCAAATCCTGCAGTGCCAGACGTGTCCCCCTGCTTAAGCCAGTACATGTCCAGGCCCGTCTGGACGGCTGATCCGTGTAAAGGAAAGAATGAATGGGGCCATGTATCGTGAGCTTTTGAGTGAAAACCTCCTTCAATCAGCAAGGGCATTGAAGATGAAACGTGGCTGGGTCTTTCAGCATGACAATGATCCCAAACACACCGCACGGGCAACGAAGGAGTGGCTTCGTAAAAAGCATTTCAAGGTCCTGGAGTGGCCTAGCCAGTCTCCAGATCTCTACCCCATAGAAAATCTTTGGAGGGAGTTGAAAGTCCGTGTTGCCCAGCAACAGCCCCAAAACATCACTGCTCTAGAGGAGATCTGCATGGAGGAATGGGCCAAAATACCAGCAACAGTGTGTGAAAACCTTGAAGACTTTTGACCTCTGTCATTTCCAACAAAGGGTATATAACAAAGTATTGAGATAAACTTTTGTTATTGACCAAATACTTATTTTCCACCATAATTTGCAAATAAATTCATTAAAAATCCTACAATGTGATTTCCTGGATTTTTTTCCCTAATTTTGTCTGTCATAGTTGAAGTGTACCTATGATGAACATTACAGGCCTCTCTCATCTTTTTAAGTGGGAGAACTTGCACAATTGGTGGCTGACTAAATACTTTTTTGCCCCACTGTATATATTAAACAGAGAGATAAAGACAGCACACAGTAGTCATGCCAATGGGATTCTTCAGATTCACTATATGCGATGGTGATAGTTTTACCCTGTGGTTTGACTTTGGAAAAGAGTTCTTGAAGGTCTTTCTTTTGCACTTTGGGAAGGCTTTTGACATAATTCTTTGCCTGAGAAATAGAATGTCAACATATTTAAATTAAGGCCAATGTGTATGTCGGCATATAGTATGTGTTTGACCTGTAAGTACAGTATGTGTATGACTCACATCCTGAGACTGCAGTTTGGTGATGAAGTCCTGAGTGGGCGTCCCAGTGATTTTCATGATCTCAGTCAGCTGATCCAGGTCTGTGCTCCACAGGTCAAGGTCAAACTACATAGTGAACACATAATATCTACAGTAAAGGTGAAACAGAACCACCTGGGGTATAATCTAGTTATAGTCAGGTAAACTGAAAAGTACAAATGGAAACACGCATGATTCCACAATAAACAGCATTAACCACAGTAATAGAATTGTATTGGTGTATTGTGCAACAGTGGATGGATGGGAAGGCTCAGGGGCAGGTCAGATCACGTCAAATCAGGATACGGTCATTGCCTTTGAACAGTGGTTTTCCCGACAGCATCTCTGCCATGATGCAGCCCACTGACCAGATGTCCACTAAGAAGAGAAGAAAAGGAGAGAATACTGTTAACTGATTACATTAGATGAGTTTATTAGTCACATGAACAGGGTCGCAGATATAATTGCAGGATACAGTGAAATTCTTAAACTCTGAGCTCCAACAGTGCAGGTCAAAAAGAGAAGTGAATGAAAAAATATATATATTTACAACAATAAATATACATCAGGGGAGGGGCAGGGTAAATGTTCATTTTGGGGGGGTAATCTCTCAATGGTGATACTGTAGAACACTAAAGGCCATCGGGGACAGGACACATTTCTTCAGCCTCCAGGGGGTGAAGAGTCGATGTCGTGCCTTCTGCACCAAGGTGTCTGTGTGGTTTGACCGATTCAAACTGCTGCGGAACTTGCCGTTTTTGACCGTCTCCACGGCGGCCCAGTTGATGAGGATGGGGGCGTGCCAAACGTGGTTCCTCCTGAAGTCCACAATCAGCTCCTTTGTTTTGCTGACATTGAGGGAGAGGTTGTTTACCTGGCACCACGCTGTCAGTGTGTGTCTGTAGGCCGTCTCGTTGTTGTTGGTAATCAGGCTTACTACTGCCGTGCCGCCACCAAGTTGGAACTGTGTGAGGCCATGCAGTCGTGGGTATTAGGGAGTACAGGAGGGGACTGAGGACGCATTCGTATTGAGGATTAGTGCGGAGGAGGTAATGTTGCTTACCTTTACCACCTGAAGACGGCCCGTCAGGAAGTCCAGGAACCAATTGCATAGAGAGGAGTTCAGTCCCAGTGCCGTAAGCTTTGTGGTGAGCTTAGAGTGCACTATGGCCAAGCTGCAGACAAACAGCATCCTCACATATGCATTCCTTTTGTCCAGGTGGATGAGGGCAGTGTAATGGCGATTGCGTTGTCCGTAGGTCATATCTGTACTGTTTAACCATACAATTGTCCCTGGTCACCTTGCTGTGTTTGTAAGCAGCATCTCTCTCCTTCAGTTTCCTGACAAGGCAGTCATGAATATACAGTTTTTGATAGAAAGGACCTAAATTAACATGACTGGTGTTCAGAGCTGATAAAACCATGTTTGAGTGCATTTATCACCAGGAAAAAAATACAGAACAGAGCACCACCTAATGGACATTCTACCATCATCCATAGGCTTCAATGTACACTACATACAGTATGCAATGCATTCAGTAGACACTCATCTACGTAGACCACTCGGATTACTTTACATCCTTGTAGAGGATCCAATCTAGGATCAATTGTATGTATCCCAGTATTAGCCTTAACCATCAGTGGTTTACAAACACAAATCCTGGACCAATTAAGATTAGTTTTGCGTAGTGTACTGACCAGTCTGGGTGTAGTGCATCCAGCTGAGGATGACCTCTGGGGCTCTGTACCAGCGAGTCACTACATAGCCAGTCATCTCACTGTCAGCCTGCCGCGCCAATCCAAAGTCCAGGATCTGACACAGACACAACATGCTTTTATTATTACTGGACAACACATTTACATTTGAGTCATTCAGCAGAATGACTTCATTCAATTAAGGTAAAACAACCACATGCTATCTACAAAATCAGTCCTACTAATAATAAATTGCACATCAATGGGACAGTTTATGACTACTAAATACTATGCAAGTTATTATAATTGCAAAACTGTCCTCAAACATCAAACCATGACAACAGAGTGAAATGTTGTCTGTTGGCCTGTGCAGAGGCCGTTAAGCCACAGACTGAGTTATTGACAGTGGAGCTGGACACAATGGTGGAATGTTTATTTAGGTTTTCAGAGCACTGTGTGTGTGACTGTGTACCTTGAGCTCACATTCCTGGTTAACAGCCAGATTCCCAGGTTTGAGGTCCTGCAGATACAAACATTAAGTGGGTCATTTTGCGGGGCCTCACACACGCACGCACACTTGCATTATACAGGCTTGTGCATACACACACGCGTGTGAAAATGGCGCCATAAGAAATGGCAGCAGTTTTACAGGCGCCCAACCAATTGTGCTATTATGTGTTTTTTTTGTGTTGTTTGTAACTTATTTTGTACATAATGTTTCTGCAACTGTATCTTAGGGCAAAAAAGAGCTTCTGGATATCAGGACAGAGATCACTCACCTCAGAGTAGACAAAGAGCTTCAGGATATCAGGACAGAGATCACTCACCCCAGATTAGACAAAGAGCTTCTGGATATCAGGACAGAGATCACTCACCCCAGATTAGACAAAGAGCTTCTGGATATCAGGACAGAGATCACTCACCGCAGATTAGACAAAGAGCTTCAGGATATCAGGACAGAGATCACTCACCTTGGATTAGACAAAGAGCTTCTGGATATCAGGACAGAGATCACTCACCCCAGATTAGACAAAGAGCTTCAGGATATCAGGACAGAGATCACTCACCTCGGATTAGACAAAGAGCTTCTGGGTATCAGGACAGAGATCACTCACCGCAGATTAGACAAAGAGCTTCAGGATATCAGGACAGAGATCACTCACCGCAGATTAGACAAAGAGCTTCAGGATATCAGGACAGAGATCACTCACCGCAGATTATACAAAATATTTTTTCTTCAACAAGCAGGAAGCACAGGATATTCTCCAAACACCTGACACGGCCAACATCCCCGTAATTTGCAAGACGAGGAGATGCAGGTTTAGAGGACACAGAGCGGGATGCCTCGTGAGGACCCGCAGGAGGCAAGTGGGAATGCTGCCGTTACCGTCAATATTGCTTGCCAACGTGCAATCATTGGACAATATATTAGACGAGGTAGGATCACGAATATCCTACCAACAGGACATCAAAAACTGTAATATCTTATGTTTCACGGAATCGTGGCTGAATGATGACATGGATATTCAGCAGGAGGGATATACGCTGCACTGGCAAGATAGAACAGCACACTCTGGTAAGACGGGGGGGGGGGGGTCTGTGCAGATTTGTAAACAACAGTTGGTGCACAAAATCTATGGAAGTCTCTAGATTTTGCTCGCCTGAAGTAGAGTATATTGTGATAAATTGTAGGCCACACTACTTGTCTAGAGAGTTTTCAGCAATACTTTTGTGGCTGTTTATTTACCGCCACAGACAGATGCTGTATAAGGAAATAAGCAAACAGGAAACCACTCAACCAGAGGCAGCGCTCCTAGTGGCCGGGAGACTTTAATGCAGGGAAACTTAAATCAGTTCTACCAAATGCTCTCCCTCGCCCTCCATTTGGTAAATCCATCCACAACTCTATCCTCCTGATTCTTGCTTATAAGCAAAAAATTAAAGCAGGAAGCACCAGTGACTCGGTCTATGAAAAAGTGGTCAGATGAAGCAGATGCTAAACTACAGGACTGTTTTGCTATCACAGACTGGAACATGTTCGGGATTCTTCCGATGGCATTGACATCATCAGTCAGTGACTTTATCAATAAGTGCATCGAAGACGTTGTCCCCGCAGTGACTGTACGTACATAGCCCAACCAGGCAACATTCACACTGAGCTAAAGGGTAGAGCTTCCGCTTTAAAGATGCGGGACTCTACCCCGGAAGCTTACAATAAATCCTTCTAAACCATCAAACAGGCAAAGCGTCAATACAGGGCTAAGATTGAATCATACTACACCGGCTCCGACGCTCGTCTTATGTGGCAGGGCTTGACAACTATTACAGACTACAAAGGGAAGCACAGCCGCGGGCTGCCCAGTGTCACGAGCCTACCAGACGAGCTAAATCACTACTATGCACGCTTCGAGGCAAGTTACACTGAGGCATGCATGAGAGCATCAGCTGTTCCGGACAACTGTGTGATCACACTCTCCGTAGCCGACGTGAGTAAGACCTTTAAAAAAGTCAACATACACAAGGCTGCGGGGCCAGACGGATTACCAGGACGTGTGCTCCGGGCATGTGCTGACCAACTGGCAGGTGTCTTCACTATCATTTTCAACATGTCCCTGATTGAGTCTGTAATACCAACATGTTTCAAGTAGACCACCATAGTCCCTGTGCCCAAGAACACAAAGGCAACCTGCCAAAATGACTACAGACTCGTAGCACTCGCGTCTGTAGCCATGAAGGGCTTTGAAAGGCTGATAATGGCTCACATCAACAACATTACCCCAGAAACCATAGACCCACTCCAATTTGCATACCACCCAAACAGATCCACAGATGATGCAATCTCTATTGCACTCCACACTGCCCTTTCCCACCTGGACAAAAGGAACACTTATGTGAGAATGCTATTCATTGACTACAGCTCAGCGTTCAACACCATAGTACCCTCAAAGCTCATCACTAAGCTAAGGATCCAGGGACTAAACCCCTCCCTCTGCAACTGAATCCTGGACTTCCTGACGGGCCACCCCCAGGTGGTGAGGGTAGGTAGCAACATCTGCCACGCTGATCCTCAACACTGGACCCCCCCAGGGGTACATGCTCAGTCCCCTACTGTACTCCCTATTCACCCATGCATAGTCACTTTAACCATATCTACATGTACATACTACCTCAAATCAGCCTGACTAACCGGTGTCTGTATGTAGCCTCGCTACTGTATATAGCCTCGCTACTGTTATTTTTCACTGTTGTTTTTATTTTTTACTTACCTGTTTTTTGTCACTATTGGTTAGAGCCTGTAAGTAAGCATTTCACTGTAAGGTCTACACCTGTTGTATTTGGCACACGTGACAAATACAATTTGATTTGATACACACAGGAAAAAGGAGATTCACTCACCCTATGAATGATGCCAGCAGAATGGATATACTGTAATAAAAGACGACAACAATCTCCATCAATAACATACAGCAGTAGGGTCAAATCAAGTTGTATTCATGGACTGCATGTGTAGAAATATGTATCTATGAGATTGTTTGTAGCTATGTGAGACACACCTTGAGTCCCTTCAGCATCTGATACACCAGGAACTGTACTTTGTCCTCCGAGAGATTCTGTAACTTCATCAACTTCCCCAGATCTGTTCCCATGAAGGGCATCACCAGATAGCTGAGAGACAGCGAGGGAGGGAGGGACAGATTCCGAGAGACTAAAATGTATATTATCTTCACAATAACCAACCAACATGAAGAGGAAAGATGGAACAAAGACTTGGCTAAAAATCCAATGGGTGGAATGTGGATATTGTGTCTCCTGTTTTAGTTTACTTGAGGTTCGTGAGCTATTGTGCCCAAATATGAAAACACAAGTGTACTCACAAGTCATGGAATCTGTCCAAGGAGAGGTCTGCAGTGAATACATAGACAAGGCCAATAACCTGGTCCCAGGGAGAGAACAGAAACAACTCATGAGGTATTTAATAAGGGTTGTATTTGATATATTATAGGCTACATTTACATGTAATTCACTAAACAGATGTTCTTAAACCTAATTGCTCCTGTAAGTCACTCTGGATAATTGCCTTGCTCAAGGGCACATTGACAGATTTTTCACCTAGCCTGCTCAGGGACTCTAACCAGCGACCTTTCGGTAACTGGCTCAACGGGAAGAGATTGATATTAATATACAGTTATGTTCTTGTTGAAATATTTATAATTTTCCGTGTTATTTTGCTGTTCTGTGGGTGAGCAAGTTTTAAAAATATTATGATTAAAACACCAGCTGTCCTACTTGATTGCAATTACTTAGTGTCACTCAGGGTGGGAAACACCTTGAGGACAACAAACCTCAAGGACTAAAGTAATGCATTGAAACAGGATAAGAGTTGATTTTGGACTAAAGGCTTGCAGGCCTTACATTTTCATGTTTCATGTGTTTGAGCAGCCTCAGCTCCCGATAGGCCCTCTTAGCAAAGAGCTCAGACTGGAAGGGCCTGTGGAGCTTCTTAATGGCCACCTTGGTCCCTGTCCTGAAGTCCACTGCAGAGCTGGAGACAGACATGGAGATGAGGTTGAGGTGTTAGAGGGAGAGAGAAAGAAGTACAAGGTCCTCAAAAAGTTATTTAAAACTTTAATTTAAGCTTTGAGTCCTTTACAATTGCAGAATCAGGTTCATTCCATTTTTAAACACCATTTCCCAGCCAAACGATGCTTCTTTGTAGTACAACTCACAACAAATACAAATGAAGCACATTGGAAGGTTGAGTTGATCTTTTGTTACATTTTGGCATTCAGCCAGTCGACAATTCTGGACAACCCACACAAGTGGCACAGGCAGTGAAGCTCATCCAGGATGGCACATCAATGCGAGCTGTGGCAAGAAGGTTTGCTGTGTCTGTCAGCGTAGTGTCCAGAGCATGGAGGCGCTACCAGCAGACAGGCCAGTACATCAGGAGACACGGAGGAGGTCATAGGAGGGCAACAACCCAGCAGCAGGACCGCTACCTCTGCCTTTGTGCAAGGAGGAGCACTGCCAGAGCCCTGCAAAATGACCTCCAGCAGGCCACAAATGTGCATGTGTCTGCTCAAACGGTCAGAAACAGACTCCACGAGGGTGGCATGAGGGCATGAGGGCCCGACGTCCACAGGTGGGGGTTGTGCTTACAGCCCAACACCGTGCAGCACGTTTGGCATTTGCCAGAGAACACCAAGATTGGCAAATTCGCCACTGGCGCCCTGTGCTCTTCACAGATGAAAGCAGGTTCACACTGAGCACGTGACAGACATGACAGAGTCTGGAGACACCGTGGAGAACGTTCTGCTGCCTGCAACATCCTCCAGCATGACCGGTTTGGCAGTGGGTCAGTCATGGTGTGGGGTGGCATTTCTTTGGGGGGCCGCACAGCCCTCCATGTGCTCGCCAGAGGTAGCCTGACTGCCATTAGGTACCGAGATGAGATCCTCAGACCCCTTGTGAGACCATATGCTGGTGCGGTTGGCCCTGGGTTCCTCCTAATGCAAGACAATGCTAGACCTCATGTAGCTGGAGTGTGTCAGCAGTTCCTGCAAGAAGAAGGCATTGATGCTATGGACTGGCCCGCCCGTTCCCCAGACCTGAATGCAATTGAGCACATCTGGGACATCATGCCTCGCTCCATCCACTAATGAATGTTGCCACGTTGCCCCAGACTGTCCAGGAGTTGGCGGATGCTTTAGTCCAGGTTTGGGAGGAGATCCCTCAGGAGACCATCCGCCACCTCATCAGGAGCATGCCCAGGCGTTGTAGGAAGGTCATACAGGCACGTGGAGGCCACACACACTACTGAGCCTCATTTTGACTTAAGGACATTACATCAAAGTTGGATCAGCCTGTAGTGTGGTTTTCCACTTTAATTTTGAGTGTGACTCCAAATCCAGACCTCCATGGGTTGATAAATTTGATTTCCATTGATAATTTGTGTGATTTTGTTGTCAGCCCATTCAACTATGTAAAGAAACAAGTATTTAATAAGAATATTTCATTCATTCAGATCTAGGATGTGTTATTTTAGTGTTCCCTTAATTTTTTTGAGCAGTGTATATAATATTTTAAAAAATGAATGTTGCAAAAACGATTGGAACCATTTCCCTGTTTGACCACTAGTTTTTATATGCATTCTGACTCATACTGTTTTACTCAATGTAAGGACCTATGCTGCCAGTCACAAAAAGTTAATGTGACTACAATACAATGGCAATGCGTATATTATTTAAAGATCTGTTTCTGATCGTTTAACTTTTTAGTGATGTAGGAATAATACACACTTAGTTACATTTTTGAGTTTCATACATATTGCCATTCTATTCTAGGCTGTAGTTTAGCCTACATTATTAGATTGAGTATCCTATTCAAGATGGGCACTTCCAAAGACCAGTGAGATGAGAACGCAAAAAGGCTGTGAAATGTCAAAATGGGTTGAGGTGATACAGAGAAATCTGCCCTCAAATAAGGAAGTGCCCCTCGCTTTGGGGTGAAAATCAAGAGGTGCTGTTTAATCTCGAACTGAGAACAAACAAAACCCAGTCACATGCGAAATTTAACCACACCGCTTTAGGTCTATAACATTTAGAATAGCCTAAACTATGTCAAAGTGCACCAAGACATACATAACGTTAGTTGTTACATCTCTTTCGACCCCAGTTGCCACGACACTTACCAGACTGTACCGTAAGCCCCCGTCCCCACCTGTTTCAGCTCCCGGTACTGTTCCGGTACCTCCCAGGTGGTTTTGTTCACGTCCTGGCGACAGTAGCCAGGTCTGGTCCGGCTCGACATCTTATTTGACCACTTTTTAACAAATTCACTGTGTCCCAAGAGGTGATTTCCCAGTTTCGTTTACACACCCATTGTCCTACCTATGCGTTCTTGAAATTACCGTAACGCGCAACTAGGCGCCGCCTGCAGAGCACAGCCACTCCCGCGTCTTATGAAGCGTGGTGTGACAACACATCCACTGCTGTGTGCAAAATATAACTGCTGATTAATGTTGTTTGAGTTCTGTTTGGACAAATAAACGGTGAAAGGTTTGTCATTTTCACATGTCTGCAGAGTAGAATATAGATTCAAGAAAGCACCCTATTATTAGATAACTATATAACCTGGAAGATCAGAATATCAATTGTATACAAGTCAAACCCAGGACAGAATACAAGCATGACTGTGTGTAAGTTAAATCTTTACAGGCCTGTTTGATGTTGCTGCTACTTTATATGTCTTTCTGCATTGGCCATGTTGATGTGTAGCCTACAGTGTAGTGTATTCAGGGCTTGCTGGGACATGTGCATTGAGGAGTCCACAAGGGTACAGACATTCCTCCCACAGCGTCAAGGTTGGTTGGAGAGACTCGAAAAGTTGTGTGTAGGCCTGAGGAACAGACATAATATACACAATACCAGGATACACTGCACAAACTTGTCCAACATGTTTGGGAGAAAGAAACAGCATATCTTGAAATAGTTAAATAAAATTGCTTCGTCTTTTTTTCTGAACATTTCTGCAAAGAAACATAGAACATATATTGTATGGTAGGTGTGGCAGGCTCTAGTATTTACTGTTTAACATGAGCAACATCAATACTTCACATGCAATGTTACATAACCTAGACATGAAGAGACAAGCTGGAATATAAATCAATGTAGACTATACTGTTGTGCATATGTAGGCCTATGCATGGGTGTGCATAAAGTGACAACAGCCAATATAGATTTTTGTTGAAGTTTACTGACTACAATTCACATAGAGGAAGCTCTCGGGAAAAAATATATTGAATATCATATCTACTTTAATAACGAAGAAATAAAAACGATAATGTAAGAATCTCATTGGCTTTTGTGAGGGATTATAACTTTAGGATAGTCTGTACTATTATAATCAACGTTTTTTCCTTTCTTTTGAGAGAAAAGCTCCAACTGATCAATATTAACAGACTTGAGCTCTGCCCAAGAGAAGACAAGCCGTTTGATTAGTGCACAGTCTTCCTTTTTACCTCCAAGTAAAACCTTCCAACTTCCAAAAATATAATTTGAATGGAATGGTTTTTTCAATATTATGAACAGCTAAACTTTGAGCCATAACATATCAAAAGTTAAAGAAATTCAAGTGACCAAGGAACAAGCTACAAAAGCAAATTCCACAAAAGTTTTGAAGCTTCCTGGAAAATGTAGGCAATAGATAGAATGTTATCATGACCTACAGCAATGTTGTGGTGTTCTATTTGTGCAATGAAGCACTAAGTGGTCAGTATTATGGCTGCTGTGACATATATACACTACCGGTAAAATGTTTTAGAACACCTTCTCATTCAAGGGTTTTTCTTTATTTTGACTATTTTCTACATTGTAGAATAATAGTGAAGACATCAAAACTATGAAATAACACATGTAGTAACCAAAAAGTGTTAAACAACTCAAAATATATTTTATATTTGAGATTCTTCAAATATCCACCCTTTGCCTTGATGACAGTTTTGCACACTCTTGGCATTCTCTCAACCAGCTTCATGAGGTAGTCACCTGGAATGCATTTAAATTAACAGGTGTGCCTTGTTAAAAGTTAAGTGGAATTTCTTTCCTTCTTAATGCGTTTGAGCCAATCAGTTGTTGTGACAAGGGGAGTATACAGAACATAGCCCAAGAACAGCTGAAATAAGCAAAGAGGAACGACAATCCATCATTACTTTAAGAAATGAAGGTCAGTCAACACGGAAAATGTCAGGAACTTTGAAAGTTTCTTCAAGTGCAGTCGCAAAAACCAGCAAGCTCTATGATGAAACTGGCTCTCACGAGGACCGCCACAGGAATTGAAGACCCAGAGTTACCTCTACTGCAGAGGATAAGTTCATTAGAGTTACCAGCCTCAGAAATTGCAGCCCAAATAAATGCTTCACAGAGTTCAAGTAAAAGACACATCTCAACATCAACTGTTCAGAGACTGTGTGAATCAGACCTTCATGGTCAAATTGCTGCAAAGAAACTACTACTAAAAGGAAAACAATAAAGAGACTTGCTTGGGCCAAGAAACACGAGCAATGGACATTAGACTGGTGCAAATTTGTTCTTTGGTCTGGAGTCCAAATTGGAGATTTTTGGTTCCAACCTGTGTCTTTGTGAGATGTGGTGTGAATGAACAGATTATCTCCATATATGCATTTCTCACCCTCAAGCTTGGAGGAGGTGTTATGGTGTGGAGGTGATTTGCTGGTGACACGGTCTGTGATTTATTTAGAATTTAAGGCACACTTAACCAGCATGCCTACCCCAGCATTCTGCAGCGATACGCCATCCCATCGTTTGGGCTTAGTGGGACTATCATTTGTTTTTCAACAGGACAATGACCCAACACACCTCCATACTGTGTAAGGACTATTTAACCAAGAAGGAGAGTGATGGAATGCTGTGTCAGATGACCTGGCCTCCACAAACCCCCGACCTCAACCAAATTGATATGTTTGGGATGAGTCAGACTGCAGAGTGAAGGAAATGCAGCCAACAAGTGCTCAGCATATGAGAACTGCTTCAAGACTGTTGGATAAGCATTCCAGGTGAAGCTGATTTAGAAGATGCCAAGAGTGTGCAAAGCTGTCATCAAGGCAAAGGGTGGCTACTTGAAGAATCTCAAATATAAAGTATATTTTTATTTGTTCAACAATTATTTGGAAACTACATGATTCCATATGTTATTTCAGTTTTGATGTCTTCACTATTATTCTACATGTAGAAAAGTCAAAATAAAGAACTCTTGAATGAGGTGTTCTAAAACATTTTACCGGTAGTGTATATATGTCATAGCAGCCATAATACTGACCACTTAGTGCTTCATTGCACAAATAGAACACCACAACATTGCTGTAGGTCATGATAACATTCTATCTATTGCCTACATTTTCCAGGAAGCTTCAAAACTGCTATTGTCAACCAAGAAAACCATGGGAAATATACATATATTTTATGATTTAATATGCAAATGAGAATGAGTAGGTGTTCTAAAACTGTTGACCGGTAGTGTAAAAGTTGCCAATTATGTTATACTTGTGCGCTAAGTCATTTGCGGCTCAGTCAGTCACATACACACATGTGAACCATTCAGTACGATTCAGAGGATATGTAAATCTTCATCTACAATCATTTCTTTTCACACACATACAGACACATGATATTTGATATATTGAGGTGATACTCCTAGTCTCTCAGACTCAGACGGGTCACTGTGGGACTGGACGTCTGGGCCGTCATTCATAACCAGACAGTCAATAGGCTACGCAGATCTACAGAGCGGGATTTGTATCTGTATTAAGAGTATAGATCTACTAAAGACGTGATATTTCCATTAATGGAATTATCACTTGGATCAAAGGTGTGATTTCAAATTTCTGGGGTTGTACTCTGAAATTTCCTAAAACTCTTAACACATCCTCTCCTCTACAGACTGACTGATTGACATAGTAGCATCTTAACTCATAAATGTACTTTCCTTGACATTACCCACCCAAGTAAAGCGAGAGAGTGGAGAGGTAAAGGTAAACAGGTGAAGAAAATACTGAATGACTCGCTTCTAACTTTAGGTGGGTTCACTGTCAGGGAATGGACTATGAAGATCAGGTAACACAGATTTCATTGGCCCAAACCGGGGGCTTGCTGTCATAGGGAACACGCATTCGGAATGATGCTGCTTCTGCCCCCTGCTGTGCCTCCTCCTCCTCCTCCTCCTCTCCACCCTCATTCCTCTGCCCCTCTGCCCCCCTCTGGCCCAGCCAGCTCGGCTGCTCCAGACCCAGCTGGGTAGAGAAAGGCTTTTCCAGAACCTTCAACACCCGCTGGACCTATGACACAGAGCGATGGGAGAAAGATCAAACCATGAGAGGGAAATCCAGAGAAGCAAGTAAAGGCAGAGACAAGGCAGAGCACGTTTTTTCCTTCCTTTGGAGAATGCTACTGTTCTGGTGACATCATTGCTTGATCGGAGACTGACCTCACTGAAGTCTCCGTTCTCGGCTGCCTCTATTGCATTCTGGGCAATGTAGTTCCTGAGGACGTATCGTGGGTTGGTGCCATCCATCACCTTCACTCTCTCCTCCTGCAGTGCCTGGACGTCACTCTGGCCCTCGACCTCCCTAGCCAGACGCTCCCTGCACCAGTCACAACACATAATTAGATTAATTAGGACACACCTGACTAAAACGCTTTGCAACGGAGAACAAAAACAAGTATGCAGTTCGTCCCTCCCTATGTCAGTTTTCTTCCGTTTGGTGCCTAATGAAACCCCCCCACTGTTCAGAGAGGATGGGCTGGCATGGTCAAATAACTAAGACTAACACCACCTCTACTACAAACATTTGACCAACCTGCTTTTTTTCTAAGCTTTTATTCCCTTCCCTTCTCATCCGCTCCATCTCCTCATGCTACATTTCTAAAGCAATATATCTGATGGTAGAGTTACCTTCATATAGTGTCAAACACTGAGTTGGAGAAAAAGACAAGTTCAATTCAGGGGCTGTATTCACTGCGTGGAATAGGAGTGCTGATCTAGGATCAGTTTTGCCTTTTGGATCATAATGATTAAGACAGGAACACCTGGGGCTGTATCCACAAAGCGTCTCAGAGTAGAGAATTAGAAGTAACTATTGAGAAAATATATTTTACCCCTAATCTTATGGGTAAAAATAAAAGCTATGCATGAAGCCTCTTTAGTCATAAGAGTCCCACCTAGTCGACAGATATTAAGGAGACCTCATGAGGCATCCTAACCTGTTAAGGAGTTACCAGCAGGTGTTTTGATAGAAAAAGGCAGCGAGTCAGTGGTTCCTGCACCATAGACAGGCAATTGCTTCGGAGTTGTTAAAATAATGTTTTGATAATTCGATATGCTCAACCTATAAACAAGCTAGGCCTACATGCAACAGTATATTTTGAGAATGATTTGACATGAGGCCTAATCCACATCATATGCCTAAATACTTAGAACCACTAGACTAATACATTATTTAAATCAACCTATATTATGTTATTTAAAGTTACCCCTTTGGAGAGCAATATCACATTGTTAAAAAATATATCCCTAAATGCCTATAACTTGTGCAATTGAAAGCATCTAGGCCCTATTTTAACTGATTGTGTTCGGTGAAAATTATAAACCTTTCAAACATTTTCTGCAACATTATTGTCAAGTAACGTGATGCCTACTGTGCCAAAAAGATTTAAAGTTGAACGGGAGTGACAAGTGTGTTGATATAGCAGTAATACTATCGAAATTCCGCTTTTAAAAACCATCATACTGTATGATTCAGTGCAATCACATCGGCAACAATTAAGAGTAGGCAAAGTGATCGTGTCAAGCAAAAATTATATCAAACATTTTACCATGGCAACATTTGATGTACAGTCACATTCACAGTGGTTGTCTGAAGCATGCTATAGCGTTCACAGCTGGCATGCCTCATTGCGATTGTTACAAATGATTGGAAATAACCAATGTCAATGAGTGTCATCACTATCTTTCCTTTGCGGTACCTAAAACTGCTGTGATTACTAGCTGAGAAACTTTTGTGAGTTTATTTTTATTCCTGGCTCAGAGTTTGTCTGAGCAGTGTCTTAGCAAGATCCTAAAACCTACCCCGAGCTGGGAGTTTTTGTTGTCTTAAAATAGGTTAACAGGATTCCTAGGACTTTTTCTGAGATGCTTTAAAAATACAAGCACTTGCCTATATGAGGTGATCCAGGTGGCCCAGTCCTCCCTGTGCTTGGCCTTGACCTCTACCTCATCAGCCTCAAGCAGCTCCTTCAGCCTGCCCAGCTTCTCCAGCTGCATGGCCACCGTCCTCCGGTCTGATATCATCTGGAACAGGGACGGGTTGCTCTGGGCCAACTGCATCAACATGGCCAACTCACTGAAGGGTGAAGGGAGAGTGGTGTCAATGCAAAATGTCAAAAATGTGATCGCAAAAAAAATAACTAATAGAAGGGAGAGGCAGAGGAAGGTGAAAGAGATGGACTAGAATAGACAAACTTGGGTCAGAGGATCATGTCCATCTAATGAACTATGTCCACTACTGTATTATTGACCAAATTCCAAAGCTCTACTACAGCTTCAATGACCCAAGACCAAGACGCTTCCAACAAACCATTACCTGTGTTCTCATTGCTCATGTCAATATATTATCTTACCGTGGGTCCATGCTGGGCTTGTTGGCAGCCTTGAGCTCCTCCAGAGAGGCACACTGCTCCAGGAGGAGGTCTTTGGCCATTTTGATGACTCCTTCCTCTGCTTCCCCATCTCCCTCAGTGAGGCAGGGGATCTGGCTCAGACAGCGGAATGTGTTGGTGAAGTCTGCTCCTAGTGTCCAGGAAGAGAAGGATCAGATATTAAATCAGTCATGCTTAGTCAGTGTCATAGCTGTCTTCTACTGGCAACATGTCTTCTGTGTGAATAATGTGACCGTGAATCACCTTTCTATGCATCAGTGCTGAGTGTTCTGCGGCACACCCCTCAGTTGTTTGTCCCTCCTCATTCCCCATAGCTTTCTTATGTACACTCACCAGCCAGTTTATTAGGTACACCACCCCGTTCATTAAAACGGATCGCTCCTACAGACAGTGAGTCATGTGGCCTGTGGCTTGTTATATAAAACAGGCAGACAGGCATTCGGTTACAGTTCGATTGAGCGTTAGAATGGGCAAAACGAGTGACCTAAGTAACTTGAGCGTGGTACGATCGTCGGTGCCAAGCGCGCCAGACCCAGTATTTCAGAAATGGCCACCATCCTGGGCTTTTCACACACAAGTGTCTAGGGTTTAACGAGAATGGTGTTACAAACAAAAAACTGTTCTGGAGGCAAAGGAGGGTCTGACCCTGTACTACACTGAACAAAAATAAAACACAACATGTAACAATTTCTAAGATTTTACTGAGTTACTGTACATCAGTTAATTTAAATACATTCATTAGGCCCTCATCTGTTGATTTCACATGACTGGGAATAAATATATTTATCTGTTGGGCACAGATTCCTTAAAAAAAAGTAGGGGTGTGGATCAGAAAACCAGTCAGTATCTGGTGTGATCACCATTAGCCTCATGCAGCGTGACATCTCCTTCGCATAGAGTTGATCGTGGCCTGTGGAATATTGTTCCACTCCTCCTCAATGGCTGTGGGAAGTTGCTGGATATTGGCGGGAACCGGAACACGCTGCGTACAAGTAGATCCAGAGCATCCCACACATGCTCAAAGGGTGACATGTCTGGTGAGTATCCAGGCCATGGAAGAACTGGGACATTTTCGGCTTCCAGGAATTATGTACAGATCTTTGTGACATGGGGACGTGCATTATCATGCTTAAACATGAGGTGATGGCGGCGGATGAACGGCACAACAATGGTCCTCAGGATCTCGTCACAGTCAAATTGCCATCGATAAAATGCAATTGTGTTCGTTGTCAGTAGCTTATGCCTGCCCATACCATAACCCCACCACCACCATGTTCACAAAATTGACACATGACGCTGTCTGCCATCTGCCCAGTACAGTTGAAACCGAAATTAGTCCGTGAAGAGCACACTTCTCCAGCGTGCCAGTGGCCATCGAAGGTGAGCATTTTTCCTAGTGAGGACGATGAGCACGCAGATGAGCTTCCCTGAGATAGTTTCTGACAATTCATACAGAAATTCTTTGGTTGTGCAAACCCACAGTTTCATCAGCTGTCCAGTGACTAGTCTCAGACGATTCCGCAGGTTAAGAAGCCGGATGTGGAGGTCCTGGTCTGGCATGGTTAAACGTGGTAAAACGTTTGGACGTACTGACAAATTTTCTTAAACAACGTTGGAGGTGGCTTATGATAGAGAAATTAACATTAAAATTATCTGGCAACAGCTCTGGTGAACATTCCTGCAGTCAGCATGCCAATTGCATGCTCCCTCAAAACATGAGATATCTGTGGCATTGTGCTGTGTGACAAAACGGCACAATTTAGAGTGGACTTTTATTGTCCCCAGCACAAGGAGCACCCATGTAATGATCATACTGTTTAATCAGCTTCTACCTATGCCACACCTGTCAGGTGGATGGATTATGCTGACAAAGGAGAAATGCTCACCAACAGGGACATAAACAGATTTGTGCACAAAGTTGGAGAGAAATAAGCTTTTCGTGCATATGGAACACTTCTAGGGCCTTTTATTTCAGCTCAAGAAACAGGCGATGTATTTTTGTTCAGTGTAGATGGATGTACCTAATAAACTGTCCGGTGAGTATGTCTCCCTCTCCCCCTACCTGTGTTATGCATGGTCTGCAGCAGCTCAGTGATGAGCATCTCGTCCTCCGGTTCTTCCCTCCTCAGCAGGCCCAGCTTCTTCCTCATGTTACCCAGGTAGAAGGTGTTGTAGAGGGGCAGGTACTCATCCAGAACAGCCTCTGCCCGGCCTGGGGGCAGCTCTGGGTCCAGGGCTTCGGCCAGGCGAGCCAGGTTCCAGCGGCAGATAGCAGGTTGGGCCTGATAGGAGTAGCGGCCTGAGTTGTCTGAGGCATTGCAGATGAAGTCAGGATCAAACCTGCAGACAAGATAGAGGGGAAATTAGGCAGTGTTAAGCCAGACCCTTGCTTGGATTCAGTAACAAGTACATTAAAAGTGAAGTTGAAGTTTGAAGATGGCCATAATCAAAATAAAATAAAGCAGGTCAGCCATCCATGCTAGTCAAGGCTACTGCTGTGGAAGAGATGGACTGCTGAGTACTGTATGATGTACCTGTCCATGAAGCCATAGGGGCCATAGTCTATTGTGAGTCCCAGAATGCTCATGTTGTCTGTGTTGAGGACTCCATGGCAGAAACCCACACACTGCCACTGGGCCACCAGCCGAGCTGTACGTAACATCACCTACCAGTCAGGGACAAACACATACACGCACCAGTGTCAGAACAGAAGGAAGAGGAGATTACTTGGGTCTAGTAGTTTAAACTTTAAATGTATCTCTTGCTTAGGTGCTGGGTTAGGCAATACATATTAATGAGAAAATTCATTAATAGCAGTGTGTGCTAAGACAGTGTCACACTCACTGTATTTCTTCAACGTCCTAGCGACAGCAGATTAACAGGATAAGAGGATAGCAGTGTTCTTGGATCCATGACAAAAAGGTCAAGGATAGAGAGCGCTCAAATGTAGGCCTACAGTCTGCTTTGAGTCAAATTAGTTTTACTTTCATGAAGGACATAACAGGATATCCTTCAAGTTCATAAAGCCTAAGAGCATTACTGTATCCTTTAACATAATGAATCATGGATGCTTCACTGAATCTAGTGGTGTTTATACTATACCTCTCTGAAAAATGCCACATTCCTCTCCACTCTGTCAGTGTGGTTCTGCTGGATCTCTGGGTAGAAGGTCTCTATGACATAATCCATCATCTGACCTCTGATCGCATCATGGCCGTAGCTGGGGCCCTGGCGGCCTGTGTTCTCATCAGTCGCCTTGAAGATCTCAAAGGACCCAAACCTGCACGCACGCAAACACAATGATCAGAGTGACACGTTTTAGCATTGTTCCTTAAAGTCATTTGCCATAACTGTAAGACTGAGAACATGTGATAGGCTATGCACCTGATGAAGGTGGGTGCGATGCGGAGGACCACAGAGCACCTCTCTTTGCGGGGGTTCCCACTGTAATACACATCCCGTACCACCTTGCTGTCAGAGGTCACCAGCGACCCCGCCCTCGTGGTGGGCACGCCCAGAGCAAACACTGCTTCGCTGCACAGAAACTCCCTGATGCTGGATCGCAGCACCTTACGCCCATCCGCTTGTCTGGGAATGGAAGAGAAAGTATGGTAGAAATGTATTCAACAACATTAGCACATTTTCATGGGCTACAATGATAGTCAACTGTATTTAAACTGAGGAATTTGACCGAGGAAACAGATTCATTAGCTAAAGAATTTTTAGAACTGTCTAGTCATGCTTATGCAATACTGTCCAACCTGGAGTAGGGCGTCAGTCCAGCTCCCTTGACCTGAATCTCCCACCGGCCACTGGGGTTCTCTCGCAGCAGCTCGGAGCACTGGTCTGCTGGAGCTTTTAGTTCACCCAGATAGCAGGCCGCCCCGTCCCCCAACTGTCCGGCGAATGACCCGAACTGGTGACCGCAGTAGCAGTGCGCTGCAGGCTCGGACCCTGGCATTACTTTGGAGCCGCTCAGGTACTCTGGACCCAGTGGGTCGTTCAGAACCTCCATGGCGTTCAGCCCAAGCAAAGCTAAAGCATCATTCGAGACGGCCACAAATCTGGGCTTGAGCACTGGTTGTGGTTTTACTCGAGAGAAACAGGCTCCTGTCACCCTTCGCGGACCAGGTTCTTCTGATGTATCCAGTGGAAGTTTCTTGAGTGCGACATTGTCAAATTCGAGGCGTTCGAGCGGTGAACGACTGACCGCCAGACCCATGTCGTCCATAACAACAGCGGAGAAGTATCTAACCACGACGACAATACCAGAGCGAAGAAAATTTGATCGTGCCAGACGAAGTTTTAAAGAAGTCATCCAACTAAAGCCGGTAGGTCTGTTTAAACTCAGCAGAGACCTCATTCACACCTCCAAGATACGACGCTATCACAGGTCTGCACTACGGATGTTTGTCAGAAATGGTTTGCTACTCTATTATTGGTCCTACCGGAAACTATACGAGACGGAACTAAGACTTGTGCATTGGCCATGGCAGCCTGATGGCAGCCAAAATTAATGAGAGATGTTAGATAAAATGACAGAATAAGTACAAATAGAATGATTTAAAAAAAATAAAACATATATTTTATTTTAAAGTTTATATAGTTCAATGCATAATTCAGGATTCAATATTTGGCTTGTTTACAGTGAAACTACTACAGTGAGGGTGGGCATACAGACCATCTGAGAAAAAACGTTATTCACACATACACAGAATCCACAACCTGTTGTCTGAGAGTCTTACCCAATATGTATACAGCACACCCCGACATGCAGTATGTACGAACAGAGACATTCAGACAGAGACAGGAAGACACAGAACAATGGGGGACAGATAGAGATGAACAACCACAGCTCTCAATCCAGTCCAACAGAATCCCCTAAATTAACCCATTAATTCCTAGGGATTACGGTTATAGAATCATGCACGTTCTAGATTAGAGTAATTTAATCTGGATGTCAGATGTTCCTGTACAGAGAGAGTTCATTGATGGCTTGTTGTACAAATGGCATATTTTCTCATCATGTCCAGTGTGACCCATCACTCCGGAAGCTGCAGTTATGTTTAAGATGTTGAAGGTGCCTCAGTACAATCAAATATAAAAAATGTTCCCATTTAAAATGCATTGCTTGCTTCAGCATCTCCATCACGAAAAAAATATCAAACATTAGCCCTTTTAAATTAAGTATGTAACACGTGTTGGTGTTATGGTATTTTACCCTTACAAGTCCAACCAATACACACAACTAACCTGCTGACATGCAGTTCTTTGAAAAAATGTAATCATGAGAGTTCACTTAAAATACCAGTACAAATTTGAGCTGGGCATTGCCTTCAACAGTACAGGTATTTATAACACACGTCTAAGCATTAGGTTGTTCTGTCTGTATCCACCAGTATGGCTGGTTGTGTGTAACGCCAACCAGAACAGATCAGTTTATGCCTTGAAGAACAGTAAATTGTGTGCCCAGAAGAGAGATGTAGTCACTATAACAACTGAAATAGCCTATTCCCTGGGTTTACTGTCCTCAAACGTACTATGAGCCCTTTACACAGTAAAGGAGGCACTTGACTGTCTGTGTAGGCATAGCACCACTAAAACTAGTTACTAAAATCTTGTCTCTTGGCTGGGGAGAGAACTTTACCACAACAGTGGGAAACTAAAGTGTAGTCAGTTACATACACTATACTGTATATACAAAAGTATGTGGACACCCCTTCAAATGAGTTGATTCGGCTATTTCAGCCACACTCGTTGCTGACAGGTGTAAAAAAATTGAGCACACATCCATGCAATCTCCATAGACAAACATTGGCAGTAGAATTGCCTTACTTGAGGAGCTCAATAACCTTTAGCATGGCACTGTCATAGGATGTCACCATTTCAACATGTCAGTTTGTTAAATTTCTGCCCTGCTAGAGCTGCCTCGTTCAACTGTAAGTGCTGTTATTGTGAAGTGGAGCAACAATGGCACAGCCGCTAAGTGGTAGGCCACACAAGGTCACAGAACGGGACCACTGAAGCACGTAGCGTGAAAAGATCGCCTGTCCTCGGTCGGTTGCAACACACACTACCGAGTTCCAAACTGCCTCTGGAAGCAACGTCAGCATAATAACTGTTGTCGGGAGCTTCATGAAATGGGTTTCCATGGATGAGCAGCTGCACACAAGCCTAGGATCACCATGGACAATGTCAAGCGTCGGCTGGAGTGGTGTAAAGCTCCCTGCCATTGGACTCTGGAGCAGTGGAAACGTCTTCTCTAGAATGATGAATCACGCTTCACCATCTGGCAGTCCGAAGGAAGAATCTGGGTTTTCCCTGCCCAAATGCATACTGCTTCCCCAATGCATAGTGCTGGTGGAGGAGGAATAATAGTTTGGGGCAGTAGTTCATGGTTAGTGGATATGCCCCATTGAAGGGAATCTTAACGCTACAGCATACAATGAAATTCTAAACTATTCTGTGCTTCCAACTTTGTGGCAACAGTTTGGGAAAGAACCTTTCCCTGTTTCAGCATGACAATGCCCCAATGCACAAAGCGAGGTCGATACAGAAATGGTTTGTAGATATCGGTGTGGAAGAACTTGACTGTCCTGCACAGAGTCCTGACCTCAACCCCATTGAACACATTTGGGATGAATTGGAATGCTGCGAGCCAGGCCTAATCGCACAACATCAGTGCCCAACCTCACTAATGCTCTTGTGGCTGAATGGAAGCAAGTCCCAGCAGACATGTTCCAACATCTAGTGGAAAGCCTTCCCAGAAGAGTAGAGGTTGTTATAGCAGCAAATGGGGGACCAACTCCATATTCATGCCCATGACTTGGAATGCGATGTTTGACAAGCAGCTGTCCACATACTTTCGGTCATGTAGCATACTTACATAACTTCGGAAAGTATTCAGATCCCTTCACTTTTTCAACATTTTGTTATGTTACAGTCTTGTTCTAAAATTGATCAAATAAATTTAAAAACTCAGCAATCTACACACAATACCCCATAATGACAATGCAAAAACAGGTTTTTAGAAATGTTTGCAAATTTATTAAACCTGAAAAACAGAAATGCCTTATTTACATAAGTACTAAGACCCTTTGCTATGAGACAAAATTGAGCTCAGGAGCATACTGTTTCCATTGATCATCCTTGAGATGTTTCAACAACATGATTGGAGTCCACCTGTGGTAAATTCAATTGATTGGACATTATTTGGAAAGGCACACACCTGTCTATATAAGGTCCCACAGTTGACAGTGCATGTCAGAGCAAAAACCAGGCCATGAGGTTGAAGGAATTGTCCGTAGAGCTCCGAGACAGGTTTGGGTCGAGGTACAGATCTGGGGAAGGTTACCAAATCCTTTCTGCAGCATTGAAGGTTCCCAAGAACACAGTGGCTTCCATTATTCTTAAATCGAATACATTTGGAACCACCAAGACACTTCCTAGAGCTGGTCGCCCAGCCAAACTGAGCAATCGGAGGAGAAGGGCCTTGATCAGGAAAGTGACCAAGAACCAGATGGTCACTCTGACAGAGCTCCAGAGTTCCTCTGTGGAGAAGGGAGAACCTTCCAGAAGGACAACCACCTCTGCAGCACTCCACCAATCAGAACTGTTTGGTAGAGTGGCCAGATGGAATCCACTCCTCGGTAAAAGGCACATGACAGCCTGCTTATGGTTTGCCAAAAGGCACCTAAAGGACTCTCAGACCATGAGAAACAAGATTCTATGGTCTGATGAAACCAAGATTTAACTCTTTGGCCTGAATGCCAAGTGTCACGCCTGGAGGAAGTCAGGCAACGCTAATCACCTGGCTAATGAAATCCCTACGGTGAAGCATCGTGGTGGCAGCATCATGCTGTGGGGATGTTTTTCGGTGGCAGGGACTGGGGGACTAGTCAGGATCGAAGGGAAAGATGAATGAAGCAAAGTACAGAGAGATCCTTGATGAAATCGTGCTCCAGAGTGCTCAGGACCTCAGACTTGGGCGAAGGTTCACCTTCCAACAGGACAACGACCCTAAGCACACAGCCAAGGCAACGCAAGAGTGGCATTGTGACAAGTGGCTGAATGTCCTTGAGTCCTTGAGTGTCCTTGAGTGTCCTTGAGTGGCCCAGCCAGAGCCCAGACTTGAAACCGATCAATCTCTGAAGAGACTTGAAAATAGCTGTGCAGCAATTGCTCCCCATCCAACCTGACATAGCTTGAAAGGATCTGCAGAGAAGAATGGGAGAACTACCCAATTTTTTAAAATAATTTTTATTTAACTAGGCAAGTCAGTTAAGAACAAATTCTTATTTACAATGAAGGCCTAAAGGAGAACAGTGGGTTAACTATCTTGCTCAGGGGCAGAACAACATATTTTTACCTTGTCAGGTCGGAGATTCAATCCAGCAACCTTTCGGTTACTGGCCCAACACTCTAATCACTAGGCTACCTGCCATCCCAAATACAGGTGTGCCAAGCTTGTATCGTCATACCCAAGAAGACTCAAGACTGTAATCACTGCCAAAGGTGTTTCAACAAAGTACTGAGTAAATGGTCTGAATACTTATGTAAATGTCATATTTCATTATTACATTTTTTATACATTTCTAAAAAACTGTTTTTGCTTTTTCATCATGGTAGCGTGTGTAGATTGATGAAGGGGGAAACAATTTGAATCAATTTTAGAATAAGACTGTAACATAATAAAATGTGGAAAAAGTGAACGAATACGTTCCGAATATATATATATACACACAAACACTACCGGTCAAAAGCTTTAGAACACCTTCTCATTCAAGGGTTTTTCTTTATTTTTACTATTTTCTACATTGTAGAATAATAGTAAAGACATCAATACTATGAAATAACACACATGGAATCATGTAATAACCAAAAAAGTGTGATTCTTCAAATAGCCACCCTTTTGCACACTCTTGGCATTCTCTCAACCAGCTTCACCTGAAATGCTTTTTCCAACAGTCTTGAAGGAGTTCCCACACATGCTGAGCACTTGTTGGCTGCTTTTCCTTCACTCTGCGGTCAGACTCAAATATATTTTAATATTTGTAGATACTTTTTAAGTAAATACCTTCGGCCAAATTGTGCAATAAGTTAGGAGATAAAGCAGTCCACGTTCTTCATTTCATCTGTCACATTATTTTACATTATGAAGCATATCGTAGTTCCCCAGAACAGTTGTGTCACGCCCTGACCATAGAGAGCCCTTGTTTCTCTATGGTGTAGTAGGTCAGGGCGTGACGAGGGGGTGTTCTAGTTTTAAATTTCTATGTTGGTGTTTTGGTTTGGTTCCCAATTAGAGGCAGCTGGTAATCATTAACTCTAATTGGGAATCATATTTAGGTAGCATTTTTCCCACCTGTGTTTGTGGGATATGAATTGCTTGTTAGTGTGTTTGGGCACTACGTCCTCACGGTCTTAACTAGTGCATCAAAGCTGGGACCGAGAGACTGAAAAACAGCTTCTATCTCAAGGCCATCAGACTGTTAAACAGCCACCTCTAACATTGAGTGGCTACTGCCAACACACTGTCAATGCCACTGACTCTACTCCAGCCACTTTAATCATGGGAATTGACGGGAAATGATGTAAATATATCACTAGCCACTTTAAACAATGCTACCTTATATAATGTTACTTACCCTACATTATTCATCTCATATGCATACGTAGATACTGTACTCTATATCATCGACTGCATCCTTATGTAATACATGTATCACTAGCCACTTTAACTATGCCACTTGGTTTACATACTCATCTCATATGTATATACTGTACTCGATATCATCTACTGTATCTTGCCTATGCTGCTCTGTACCATCACTCATTCATATATCCTTATGTACATATTCTTTATCCCCTTACACTCTGTATAAGACAGCAGTTTTTTTTGGGAATTGTTAGTTAGATTACTTGTTCGTTATTACTGCATTGTCGGAACTAGAAGCACAAGCATTTCGCTACACTCGCATTAACATCTGCTAACCATGTGTATGTGACAAATAAATTTGATTTGATTTGATTTCTTTGTAAGTTTTTGTTTTGTTAATTTCACTTAAATAAATATGTAGAACTATACTCACTCTGCGCCTTGGTCCGCTCATTTCCAAGAAGTGACAGAATATCCCACCAACAAAGGACCAAGCAGCGTGAAAATGAGGTAAGGAGGTTTTGGACATGAGAGGACACGAGACCCTTCCTTGGAGGGAGTCGCCAAGGAGCATGGAAGGACAGCGATGACACCGGGGACCACGGCCACAGAAACCCCAAGATTTTTTTTTGGGGGGGGGGCACATGGAGCTGGTGGTCGAGCAGCGGAGAGTGCCAGAGCCTGTTTGGGAGTCGGAGGAGGAATTTGATTAAATATTCCGGAGAGAGGTGGTAGCGATGAGAATGCTACCGTACAGGCGTGCTGAAGAGCGTGACACCAGTCCGGTGACACCTGTGCCGGATCCACGCATCAGGCCTCCAGTGCGCCTCCCCAGTCCGGTACATCCTGTGCCTGCTCCTCGCACCAGGCCTCCGGTGCGCCTCTCCAGTCCGGTGCGTCCTGTGCCTGCTCCCCGCACTCGCCCTGAAGTACCGGCTGTACCGGCTCCACGCACTATACCTCTAGTGCGCATTCACAGTCCAGAGCTTCCGGCGACGGTTCACAGTCCGGAGCTTCCGGCGACAGTCCCAAGAGTCCGGCGTCCAGTCCCGTTCCATGGCAGGAGCCTTCCTCTGCGCCGATGTCCAGTCCCGCTCCAAAGCTGGAGGCTTCCTCTGCGCCGGCACCCAATCCAGGCACGGCGTCCAGTCCAGCTCCATGGCAGGATCCTTCCTCTGCGCCGGCGCCCAGTCCAGGCACGGCGTCTAGTCCCGCTCCAAGGCCGGAGCATTCCTCTGCGCCGGCGCCCAGTCCAGGCACGGCGTCTAGTCCCGCTCCAAGGCTGGAGCATTCCTCTGCGCCAACACCCAATCCAGGCACGGCATCCAGTCCAGCTCCATGGCAGGATCCTTCCTCTGCGCCGGCGCCCAGTCCAGGCACGGCGTCTAGTCCCGCTCCAAGGCTGGAGGCTTCCTCTGCGCCCAGTCCAGGCATGGCGTCCAGTCCTACTCCATGGCAGGAGCCTTCCTCTGCGCCGATGTCCAGTCCAAGCACCGCGTCCAGTCCAGCTTCATGGCAGGAACCCTCCGCTGCGCTGGTGTCTAGTCCAGACACGGCGACCAGCCCAGCTCCAAGGCCGGAGCCTTCCTCTGCGCTGGGGCCCAGTCCGGGCACGGCATTCAACCCAGCTCCATGGCCGGAGCCTTCCTCTGTGCCGATGCCCAGTCTGATCACGTCGTTCAGCATGGCGCCATGGTCGGATCCGGGGTCTGGTGGGTGGCTACGACCCGCACCGGAGCCGCCACCGACACTAGTCACCCCCCTAACCCTCCCATTTGGTCCGCACTTTTGGGGGTGGGGGGGGAGTACTGTCCCGCCCTGATCATAGAGAGCCCTTGTTTCTCTATGGTGTAGTAGGACAGGGCATGACGAGGGGGTGTTCTAGTTTAAAATATCTAATGTTGGTGTTTTAGTTTGGTTCCCAATTAGAGGCAGCTGGTAATCGTTGCCTCTAATTGGGGATCATATTTAGGTAGCATTTTTCCCACCTGTGTTTGTGGGATATTGATTGTTTGTTAGTGTTTTTGGGCACTACGTCCTCACGGTGTTTGTACGTTTTTTATTTTATTTTGTTAGTTTCACTTAAATATGTCGAACTATACTCACGCTGCACCTTGGTCCGCTCATGTCCAAGGACGTGACAAGTTGAGCCAGTAACAATGTTTGTTTGTAAACAGCACAAAGGGTGAAAGTGGGAGGAGCAGGTGAGTCCAGCTGTGGGGGATCGAGTTTTATAATTGAAAGTCAAGGTTTTTTTTTGCTTAAATAGAGTGATCAGCGATGTGCAACTATAGTTTTCCTTCACAGAAAATACATTAATGTAACATATTCGTCAGAAAACAGCTTATGTGCAAAGCTTTTTGGCAGCCACACAAGTAAATAAGCTAACAATGAAAAAGGTATGTTTTGGAAAAACGATGCATTGCCATCATATTTCTAATGTTTACCATAGAAAGAATGTAGCCAGCTACATTTCCTAATGTTTTGCTTAAGTTAATCTTGCATTTTTCCAAGAAAAGTAGGCTGTAAAAGTACTGGAGGAAAGTAGCTGCATATCAGTCAGAGTATAGTCTGCTGATAGAATGCTCTTTTGTGAATTCTCATCTGATTAGAGAAGTGCAACTGAAGCACGAAATTAGTCTGATGCCGAGCAGAAATAAGACGTATTTTACATGTGTTTACAAAACGCAGCAAGATATTTGTTATGCGTTTTATCTTTTTTTCCTGCATTAACGCGACCCCTTAAGTTTAACTTGCTAGTGAATCTAAGTGAGTGGCTGAATTAATAAGTTGGCACAGCATCATTTTTTAAATATATATTTTTATTTTATCCTTATTTTCCCAGGTAAGTTGACTGTGAACACATTCTCATTTACAGCAATGACCTAGGGAATAGTTACAGGGGAGAGGAAGGATAAGTTATTTGTAGAGCTGCCACTATCTTGATTTCCTTGCATTTTTTCTCCTCTCTGTTCTCCTCTCCCCTCTTCTCCATGCAGAGCATGTAGGCCCGTTGCCCTAGCGACTCCAGACTCCACACAGCATGTATCCTACACATGCTGCTCCAGAGCCAGTAATGTTCTTCCTTCAGACAAGCATGCATAAAAACATTATTCATTTGCACAATGTATCTCGTTCACATTCCCTTGTAAATGTCCAAACTCACCAAAAATGACATTCGGTAGCTCCTACCTATATATGTATAACTTTATGAGCTGGATTGCCTGTCTTTGCAATTTGTTTATTTTAATCTGATAAATGGCATATAGGCTCTCATTAGCATATTCGGAGCTAGCAGCCCTCCATCGAAATGTGCTCATTTTGTTAGCATTCTGGTAATAAACGCCCACTGGTCTGTTTTGTGTTTGTTGGCACCCCCTTGTGTACTACGCCGGTAATACCGTATATCCCGGTATGAGAGCGGGATGGTATGACGATATGAATATCTGGATACCGCCCAACCATACTTTCATCATGACTAAAAAATAGCTATTTCCTGCTACGAAACTGCATGTAGCTACTTCATGCAAGATTAGCTACATCATCTTCATAAACAGTTTGTTGACACAATTGTTGACAGCTAGCTATTTTGCTGGCTAGCAAGTCACGTTAGTTAATGGTTTCACACTTACTAGCTAGATAGCTAGCTTCTAGTGACACATTTACTCACAGAAATGAGTAACAGTATTAATTTAGGGTGTTAGCAAGTTTGACAAGCTAGCTAGCTGGCATATCTGATAGCTGGCTAACTCCTTGGTTATGAGGTGTATATTAGTTTACAATATTAAAGCTACGTTAATATAATAAATAGGAATGCAAACTTACAGGCTAGCCAACCTGTGTGCTCTCACCCATACTCAGTCAGACTGTGACTCGTCTGTTGTCGTTGCCTTCTGGTACTTGTAGTTTGTGGTGGAAATATGCTTATAGTTCTTATTATTGTGTATTATTTTATATTTTATCTATTTTCATGCATATGCTATTAATTACAGAAACATGTATAGAAAGAACTCATGTTCAACTTTTATTTTTTAAAAGTGTAAAGTGTTACTCATGACTACATTTTATAACCCCCCCCACAACTCTTATTTCACCAGAGAAACACCACCCACCTTAAGAAAGAGCAGGATCAAGTTACACTGTCTTTCCTCTGTTTTACTGGGACTAGGATTTGGGGTGGATAAACTGTTCCTAGATCTGTACCCAGGCAGGGAATGTAGGCAGTCTACCAAGACAGAGCCTTCAGGAACAAAACCGTTTCTTTCCCCAATCTGAGGTCCCCAACCCCAAAGAAAGCATGAGGAGGAGCGCTGCTCTATCAACATGCTCACACTCATAAACTTGTGCTACATGTCATATTTAAAGTGCCGTTGGATGCATTAGTGTGCTGAGTACATCAAGGGGATAGTGTGCCAACCACAGATCATGAAATTAAATGTATTTTTTTGTCATCTAAAAAATTGCCAGACAAGCACCCTTCAGATTGCATCTGCTGAATAATATTTCTAAGGTAGCCTACCCAGGCAGGTAGTTTCCCAAACCATGCATTTAGTGGATTTTAGACTGTGAACATCACAACCATCAATCTAATTGGAAGGTCAACTTTACATTGCCACATACACTTACCCTATATCTCACTGGTAGGTTAAGTAATATTATAGGCTTTCTAATCCTTTTTACATGCACCTTTTATACATGTTTTATTGCCCAAGATGACAGATTCACAGCATAGAGGAATCCTCATAGTGTGTTCATGAAAAATACCTGCTTGTTGTAGATTGGTCTGTCATCACAGCTCAGTTTTGGCTACCAATTGCTCAGACATACGGTTGATGGTGGTTGTTTGCTACACATATCCCCTTGTCTATGGCATCATACCTGGTGAAAGGTGCTTTTATATCCTGATAACAATTCTACTAACTACAGTACTGTACTTTTCATTCGTTAATTTCATTGTCTTTGGTGAGTAATGAGAGAGCACGATGAGAAAGTGTTACTGAGATGGGGTGCTGTTGTTGCTCTCAATGTGGTGGTACGTGGCAAGGCTATGGTGAAATGGTAGGACAGTCAAAAGCAAAGCATTCAGATGCTGTATATTTCATTGTGTAAAATGTTTTCTTTATCTCCGTATCACTTCACTTATTCTTCAAAACTTTCACAAGAAGTGACTGCAATGTCCAGCTGGGGGTGACTGTAATGTCCCCAAATGTGTCCAGGTTTCAGTTGAAATGCAGTGCTGGTGTAAAGACGACTGTACTTTGACAGCTCAACAGTTCAGAGTAACTATCACAGTAATTAGGGCACATATAGGGACAAACACTGACATTGAGAGGTGGCAAGGTTGGAACACATTTGTAGATCCATAGCAAGAAGATGAATGGAACTTGAATGCAAAATGTTGGCAAAAAATTATTATGCATATTCTTGCCTATATTCATTAAAGTGGAGGTGTTTCTGACATGTATTTTACACAAGAAAATCTATTATATGACTTCCTTATTGGATGGATCAATCAACCTCACATAATAAGTGCACTAGTGGTGTGAGAGGAACCCATTAAAGTTGCCATCTGTAACTTTCATTCCCACTCAAAAGTACTGCCCCTGCACTTGTTTGTAAACTAAAGAGGAACTAAAACGAATGTAATCATTTGTTTTTGTTTCACTTCTTGGATAGGTGTGTGCCACTGGGAAAATTAAAGTTACAGATTGCAACATCTGAGCCCAATCTTCAGTAAGGTAGGTGCATTCTCACTTCGCCTCCTCTGTCCTCTGTGTGGTCAAATGACACTGATTAACTGATTGAACATTTATGTGTGAAGCACACCACAACTGACATAGGGCTACAGAGTCTATAGATGATTTACAGTATGTAAAATGTCTTCTAAGTTGGAAGTGTATACATTATTGCATATTCTTTTGCATATATTGCAGTGCAGATTTTTAAACGTATTGCATGGGGTCTCAGTATACTTGGATAGAGGGACAATAAGCAATGATAGTAATGTTTTTATAAACATGTTTTCAGAATTTAACTGTAGGTAAAGCAGTCTTTTACATGGTGTGCTTTACTAAAATGTGTGTAAAAAGCATTCCACCTTCCCTTTTCTCTTTCCTAGCTTTTGTAATATGAGCTGCTTCCACTCCAAGTCAAGGATATGAGCAACAAATGCTGTCTGCATTTCAACAAAGTCTCCTTGCTTCCCATCCTGGACAAATCAAGTGCTGAGAGAGTTACATCAGATGACAGGGTTGATTAGCACACATTGAACCAGTATCCTCTCTTTTGCTGCATCTTGTTAAATCTATATCAAAAAATGATGGTTCAGCACCATCGGCACCCTCACTCAGTCCCTTCACCAGAGAAGAGGTGCGTTGTGAGCACAGCACAACTGTGTGGTCAGGAGGACAAGGTTTTTTTTCTATAGGCAGACAGTGATTGGCATGGAAGTGGTGAGTATATGTTGCTGTGTGCCGCCCTCAAAATATGTCCCCAAACATGTGTGTCTCCTCCTCAGCACTCCCCAGCAGCGATTAGTTCCCCCACGGGTCTCTCAGTCAGTCTGGCCCCCTGGCCTCCAGCCCCCTCTTCCTCCATACTGAGTATCTGGTGCATACTTAGAAGCTGGTGGGAAGGGATCCGAGTAAAGACTGCAGGCTGGGCTTCGGACTCCTCTTGTTCGATCAGGGACTCTGTAGGGTGGCATTCAGCGAGGGAGGGTGGGTGGGGGCTGGGAGTGGCACCGTTCAGATAGATGCTAGTGGGGACGGTCATTGTAGAGAAGACCGTGTTGGTGGACTCTGGGGTGCAATCTTTATTTTCTGAAGAGGGAGAGAAAACAATGCTATTGTACACAGGCCCATAGTTTTTTCCTGACCACATGACCTAACCAGGAACATTTTTAGACTCTAGTTATAGCCTACTTGTAGTCTATAAAGACAAAGTGGTCATGCAAAACTCTGGGTCACCATTGCATTAGGTTAAGCATTCTGTTAGAGTTGGCTTTTTCTCAGTTCTCTCCTTTCTTTCCTTTCTCAAAAATGCCAAAAAGTATCAGGGGAGACAGGAATATATAGAATAAGGTTTTGTTGCCTTGGTGATAGATTCCTCCTGAGATGGGGCATGGTAATCTTACCTGTGATAGAAGCAGAAACATGGACGATGGTGTGTGTGCCCTCAATGAACACAGAGTCCAGGGTGTGGTCAGGGGGCAGAGGCTCTGTGCTGACTGTCTCTACCTTGGAGGGCTTACGGATGGTCAGCATGTATGGGTGGACATCCAGGGTAAAGTTGCGACTGTGCTTTTTCTCCATTGCGCTCATATCTACAGTCGGGCATTCAACAGATATGGTAAGGAGGATAGAACACAATAGCAGGACCAAATTGTGCATGAGTTGCACAACTTTATTTACAGTTTGTGGCATTCCTGAAGCACTTTTCTATGCAAAAGCAGTTTTAGTCAAATATCCAAAATAGAGAAATATAGCAAAATTCTGAGTAACCATAAAATGTATATTAGCCTACTCAACTTTCTATTACCATAATTTCTACAGTAATGTCACTGCTCTCAGTATAGTACCTTTGGCAGAGGGTGGGTACTGTGTGCTCTTGCTTAATGGAGCAACATAGTTCTCTGCAACTGGTTTCCTCCTCACCGGTTTGGGCTTCTCAGTCTTAGTGCTGTTCTCCATACGCGTCATTGTCAGAGGTTCCTTCACCATGGACAGACATGGACAGTTAGCACAATTATCCCAAGCAGAATTAGATTATTGAAGGGATAGTTCACTTTTGTGAAGTTTTAGCTTATTTTACCAAGGGTTTTTCCCGACTTACTAAGGATTACCTCTGGTTTTAACAAACTTAAATGGTTGGGATGAAACAACACCCTAGATCATTTGCAAAAAAGCTCAAACTTAAAAAGTGAACGATCCTGTTACGTTGTATGATAGGAGACAGGCGCAGGAATACAATTATTATAATTTTTTTCTCTACCCAAAATAGAGTACATCATGAACATGATGGGGATGAAGCCCAAAACAAACACGTGTGCGTGTGTATATATATATATATGACAAGGCTGTAACCCAAACAAAGAGCGAGGTGTAAACCTCTAATAAATACACTGGCCGAGACCCGTAATAACAAGACACGGGACGAGACCCGTAAATAACAAGACACGGGACGAGACCCGTAAATAACAAGACACGGGACGAGACCCGTAAATAACAAGACACGGGACGAGACCCGTAAATAACAAGACACGGGACGAGACCCGTAAATAACAAGACACGGGACGAGACCCATAATAACAAGACACGGGACGAGACCCGTAATAACAAGACACGGGACGAGACCCGTAAATAACAAGACATGGGACGAGAGCCGGACGAGACCCGTAATAACAAGACACGGAACGAGACCGTAATAACAAGACACGGGACGAGACCCGTAATAACAAGACACGGGACGAGACCCGTAATGACAAGACACGGAACGAGACCCGTAATAACAAGACACGGGACGAGACCCGTAGTAACAAGTGCACATTAACACAGTAACACGCAAGCCAACACAACAGAGCACAGGTACTCACAAGAACAATGGACATGGAACAATAATCAACAAGGATACTTATTTTCCACCATAATCTGCAAATAAATTCATAAAAAATCCTACAATGTGATTTTCTGGATGTTTTTCTCCTCATTTTGCCTGTCATAGTTGAAGTGTACCTATGATGAAAATTACAGGCCTCTCTCATCTTTTTAAGTGGGAGAACTTGCACAATTGGTGGCTGACTAAATACAGTTTTTTTGCCCCACTGTATATAGGGAAGGTAATCAGGGAATTGATGGAGTCCAGGTGAGTCTGATGACACGCAGGTGCGCGTAACGATGGTGACAGGTGTGACCGACAGGTCTAACCGAACCACAGAGTGAATGTTGTCCCACACAATCAGCTGTCAAATTTCACAAACGCTTCCATCTGATTGCGAGGAAACATTGTTCAATTGACTATGTTCGGTACATTTGGCTATTGTTTACATGTTGCACATCATGCAAAATGCATGAGGAGATTGAAAATGCAAGTGACAGAACCACAAAAAGTCAGGTAAACAACACTTTCCTGTGGATCCTCCACCTCCTACAGTCAAAAGCACCAACAGCACGGATAACCGGTAAAGTAAGTGTAAATATAGTTTTATTCAACATTCTGACTTGTAGACATTCTGACTTGTAGACTTTATCTTTTAGGCAGACTTCTTTCAGACTGAATATCCATGGTGTAACCATGGTAACAGTGATGTGTAGGCAAACCTGTGGCAGGCAGCATTTAGGCCGCCTATGCATGGGGACCTACCTTAAAAGGCTGGGGGAGGGGGTTGGAGCTGGGGATCCACTTCATCTTCTTGCGTGGTCGTTTGATGACCAGCGGCTCCCCTCCCAGCTCCCCCACTCCCAAGAGAGAGGGGTCCATGTTGGGGTCTAGGGTCTGGATGCCTGAGTCCCTCACAGAGGGTGTAGCATCGTGGTTAGACTGGGCCAGGGCGGCCAGCAGCTGCCTCACCACATTATCATACATGAGGTCGCTCTCATTGGTGATAAAGTCAAGGCGGTTGAGTGACTTGATGTGGTCGCGGTTCTCGTTACAGAACATGGCCAAGATGTTGATGTCACAGAACTGAGACTTCTGCCAGCGCCGCCGCGTCTTGATGCCCACCTTGTGCAGTTTGTCGAACACGAAGTTGGACTTCCGCACCACGAACAGGTGCAGCAAGTTGACCAGGATGACAAGGTTCATGGTGCTCAGCAGGGCAATGTCTACGGCGGCCATAATGCGCTGCAGCTGCACGGCTGGCAGTTTGCAGTTGACGCTGAGCCTCAGCTCAGGGATGCTGCTGGAGTCTGGAGGCTCCCCCAGGGCACAGCTGAACTCGTTCTGGCGCTGGCGGTGCCAGTAGGCGCTCAGGTAGGAGATGGGGATGGAGCTGAGGCACATGATGGCCAAGTGGCGCGCAAGGTACAGCTTGGCCAGAAAGTTGCTCTGTCCTCGTCTCTCCAGGTACTTCTCAAACAGGTTCTGCTCGGGGCTCTTCTCCTTCTCCGCATTCTCGATGATCTCTCGTCTCTCTTTCTCCGTGATGCCTGGTCCTTTGGACTGGATCTGCTTCTCGATCTTAGGGGCCCGGCCCTCGGCAGCCCGGTGGTAGCAGTTGTCGATCTCGTGAAGCAGGAAGTTGAGCTCGGAGGTAAGTCTTGTGGAGGCCATGAACTCCCAGCCCAAAGCAGGGATGTACATGATGCCGGCGAAGGCCAGCAGGGCGTAAGGTAGGAACTTGTGCTCAAACAGCGAAGGTCGAAGGTCAGGCTCCACCCCGGGTACGGCGTCACGCAGCTCTGTCCAGCAGTAGCCTCGTGCGTACAGGGCCTGGTCACGGGTGAAGTTGTGAGGTGTGTAGCAGTAGATTGACTCCTCTGAGAGGGGAAAAGAAGGAGAGAGTTAGCCTCGTAATCTGACATTACAACTGAGGGTAATGGATGTTTGTTATCTATTTACAGTAAGTGAATAAAAAAAATGAATTGTCAAACTTTCCTCTAACAGCCAGTCCTTGATATAATGTTGATTTTATAGATGTTTCCTATGTGGGGGAAATACCATTGATTAATTTAATCAATTTGTGTCAGAAGACTTCTCAGATTTCATTACTTTCTGGAAGTGCTGATTCATGGTATAAAACCATCTGGAGAGGAGAATGAGAAGGAGGCAGCACCTCAAGCCACACCTGTATTCCATTCATTCGTTCCCTGTTATGCTTGAGTATGGTAGCAGCAAGGCCATTCGACGGTCGACTGACAAGGTCTGGTAGGTTCAGGGGTGCATCTGGCCCCGAGGTGCACTTGTGACTTTCATTTAATTGTTGTTGAACTGAGCATGAGAACATTACACACTGCCTGCAAAGCGCTGAGCCAGGTGTCAGAGGGCTGGGGTGGGTACGGTGTCTGAGAAAGGGCTGTTTTTCAGGCTTGACAAAGTTTGTGATTGCTCTTCAAATGTGCACATGTTCATATTTGGCCTGTAGGCTCCTTCATTTGGTATTGGACTTTGCCTGAGACTTAAATCCAACATAATCTGTTCAAATTAAGGGTAGAAACCAATGACATCAATACAATAAGTATTGTACATAAATGTAATATAGTGCACATTGCACTGCTGTTTTTGGTTGTTGCCATGGCACTTGAGGTTTGTGGGGCCTATCAAATGGGTCCAGTTGGCAACCCATGTTTTGAAGAGGAGCAGTGCAGAGAATGCAGAGATGGGCTCCCACTCCATCCTCTGTCGGACCAGTGCTTCCTGCCCGGTACTAGGTGAAATGCTCAGTCACAGCTGGTTGGTGCTGCTATGCAGACAGCCTGACTCAGCATTGAGCTTTCCTTTCTCTCCTCTCTGTTCACTACAGTATCCCAGTCTAATGTCTGAACTGATCTCTCACACCAAAAACCAAAAGCACTGCATACTTAACCCTACATTTCCCAGATCTATCATTCTGGTTAAAAAAAAAAAACGTATGGTGCATTTCATCTGAGGATTTACCAGAGTGTTTTACCCAAAAGATTCAGACTTTTCTGTTTCCATCTACGTGGACCGGCCCCTGTGTCTCACTGGCCACGGCTCCAGTGGACCTGCTCTGACTTGGAGCCAGGCAAGGCTCTGAGTACTTTTCAGCTTGCATTTACAAAACAATGGTGAACTGTGAGCTTTAACACCTTCTTATAAACCAACAGTCATGATTTTTTATTTATTTTTATTACCTTTATTTAACTAGGCAAGTCAGTTAAGAATGCATTCTTATTTACAATGACGGCCTAGCAAAAGGCCTCCTGCCTCCATGTTGTGTTGCTACCATGCTGTGTTGTCACGTGTTGCTGCCATGCTGTGTTGTTGTCTTAGGTCTCTCTTTATGTAGTGTTGTGGTGTCTCTCTTGTCGCAATGTGTGTGTTGTCTTTTTTTTCAGCCCCTGGGACGGGATTAAAACACGCATCACACATCACGACAAGAGAGAGACCACAACACTACATAGACAACACAGCATGGCAGCAACACAACATGAAATTAAACCGAGGTTGTTGATTCAGCTCACCACAAATATTTAGTGTCACACTCCTGATGGAAACACGATAACCTTAGAGCTCACATTAACATAAAACACTGGTGACAACCTGGCGTGGGGGTAAGATTCACTGGAAAAGCACCAATAGAGCACAAGTAAACTCTTCAGGATAATGTCCTACTGTTAGACATTATGAATGCCAATGTTGTTGGGGCATTGTCTGTGAGAGAAACCTTTGTTGTTTTTTAAATATACCAATGCCATCGTATGAATAACAAAGCTACTACAGCTGTCTACTAGTATCTGTGTTCTGGTTCAGTGTAAAGTGACAGGCTGATGTGATGTGAGTTAACAACGACACGTTAGGACATACAGTTACCTTCCCAACCTGCTGTGTGTGTTTGGTGTTTACAGCAGCAGCATAGCGCTGTCACAGGCCCCGCTAGTGGTCGTCTGCCAGACCTGGATTCAAATACTATTTTAAATATTTTGAGCGTTTGCTCTAGTCTGCCTGGAGTGCCAAAAGGGGCGGTGTTTGCACTGTCTACACCGTAGACATTGCACAACTATTCTACTGGTTCAATTTCCCGAGACCAGCACAACTAAAGTACATTATTTCGAATAATAGTTGAAGCCAGGTCTGCCGTCTTGCCGACCCACTGACCTGCAAAGTTCCTTGTGAAGACCAGAGTGACGAGCAGGATGGGTATGATGACAGTGCCGATGGTGACGACGCGGTCAAATGGTAGCTCCAATTTAAGCTGGACCATAAGGCCGGCCAGCATTCCTCCCTTCTCATCCTGGGAAGAGCCAGGCAGGATCAGCTCCTTCAGCTTCTCTCCCGCCAGCAGAGCCGTGGCCATGTCTAAGTTCTGCTCGAGGATGTTCTGCATCCGGCCTGAGAAGACAACGGCCACCCCCTCCTCCTAGATACCTCCACCCACTCACACACACTGGGCTACTTACACACACACACACACACACACACACAGGACTGGCTGTCTCCAGGCCAGACCTGGTTATGTGGTTATGTAAAGTCAGTAATGGCTGGGTCTTGATGTGATTGACAGTCTCTTGGGTGTATTGGGATCGTCACTAAGTGTAAGTGGGACCTCCCTCCTCCTAGCTACGTCCACTCACACTGTTACACACCAACTCACACAGGACTGGCGGTCTCAATGCCAGAGCTGGTCATATGGCGCGGCAGGAACAACTGGGTTTTGATGGACAGTCTTGGATATGTTCACTGACGATGAGTCAGACAGATTGATGCTCTCTGACTCTCTCTTCCCTCACAGAGGAAGGACATTGTGTTCAGTCAGTGGTTTACTGTGGGTTCCAGTTGTGCTGTGTACATTCTGAGTTTTTGTTCTCTCTCACCTTTAACTGGCCTTGGTCCACACACAGTGTGTCAGGTAAAAGGAAGGATAGATGATCTTTCTCTCGGTTCTCAAAGAGTGTGGTCTCCGGTGGATGAGTTTGTATGGATTTATAGTATACCCAGATCAATAGGGATACCTACTCCGATTCCATCTTCCTGCAAAAGACAGATTGTCCAACCTGGTCTCAGAGCATTTCGTATTATTCTGAATGTAAATCCGAGACACTCCATTTAGTATGTAATATTAAGTTTTGTATGGTATGTATTAATTTGTGTGATTATATTACAATTCGTACTATATGTTACGAATTTGCTAAACATATATGTTACGAATTCTAGCTAGGTGGCTAGGTTGCTAACATTAGCTAGCATGCTAACGTTTGCTAGGCTAGGATTTAGGGTTAAGTTTAGGAGTTAGGTTAAAGGGTTAATGTTTGGGTTAGCTAAAAGTTCAGGTTAGGGTTAGTGTTAAGGGAAGGGTTAGCTAACATACTAAGTAGTTGCAAAGTAGCTAAAAAGTAGTAAGTAGTTAAAGTTGCTAATTAGCAAAAAACATTTTTTGTCCATGATGAGATCTGAACTCGCAACCTTTAGGTTGCTCAACGTTTGTGTTATACACCCTTCCAGCCACCCCAACCAACTACCCTACTTTCATTTTTTTGCCTTAACTAACCATCTGTTTTATGTAACCATACCAAACGTAACATATCATACTAAATGGAGTGTCTCAGATTTACAATAAGAATAATACGAAATGCTCTGAGACCAGGTTGGATTGTCAAGAAACATACTATATATATATACTTGCAAAATGTTGGCCTTTTCTTCTAAAATAGAGAGCAATAACAAAACACTAGCTCAGTAAACACTGAAAATAAATCCAACAGTTTGGTTCAAGTAAATCATCTGGTTGAGATTATCTCTCTAACCAACACCATACTCAGGTACACCATCTCAAAGGTACTTTATCCAGTGTTCTGCATCACCGTATGCAGCTAAATTCCTGTTGTACTCACTCCCCGCTAGGCATTTACAGACGGCAATGTCTTTTAGATGTATTTTCTTTAGTACTGTCTGGACCGGTCTTTTTTTAATGCAGACCGGACCAAATCTGAACCAAACAGACTTCCGTCTGGACCGGCCTTGATTTCAATGTCCTCAGACATCCAGATCGGCCTATATTTGACCCAAACATAAACGTCTATAATTGTTTCAGATTTGGTCAGAACCAAATCTGAACCAATCATAGATATCTATGTTTCACAATTTTGGACAGCACGGTACAGTACAATAGAGCACAGCAGAGTACAGTGCACAGTAAATAAACATACAGTAGAGCACAGAGTACAGTAAAGTGTACTGTATTAAACCCTACTTTACTCTAATGTATTCTACTGAACTAAACTGTACTGTACTGTACCATACTCTACTGTAGTCTACTCTACTGAATAAAACTCTATCCTATCCTATCCTGAATAAAACTGCTATCCTATCCCGTACTGTAGCGCACTGTACTCTACTGTACTAAACTGTGTCGTACTGTGATGTTAAACTTGTGAAACATAGCTTAGAGGTCTATGATTTGTTCAGATCAAATATGTACTTGTTTGGGAGAGGAGCTCATTAGGATAATACCCAGCATGCTTCGTGTTTTGTTTTTATTTTTACATTTTGGTAATTCAGCAGACAGAGCTACGTAACTAAGCTAGATAAACAAAAACATATCACAGTCATAGCAAGGTTTCTTTTTTTTTTTACTGCTACTGAGAATGCTATTGTAGTTGAAGTGGTCTGTTGGTTTATTCTGTAGGTTGGAATGCTTTGAAAAGCTAGCATAAGTGCATGTGACAGATGGGAGCAATAATCTTCAGTTGGTTCCTCTTTCCTACAGTATATTAAGAGGCTTGAAAGAATGTATTTCCAGAAATTTGGACATAGAATCAATGACTGAAAAAGATGGATTTTCAATGTCTGTAAATCTTTTTGACATACGGAAAATGCGTATTTTCACCTTTCATTCAGCACCTAAAATGCACCTGATTTCAACATCCAGAAAATACATATTTTAGATGTCTGGAAATTATGTATTTTCGACGTCCTGTAAAATATTGTTTTTCGACATCCGGAAAATGCATGTTTTCAACTTTGGCACCTAAAATGCACCTGATTTCAACGTCAGAAAAAGACATCTAAAAGACAAATGTTCTATGTAATTTTGCTTACTGTGTCAGTAGTAGCAGTGAGAGCTCAGTTTCCAGTGAGTGGGTCAGTGTGGTCACATCTGTGGGGGATATTTGCCTTTGATTACACAAGAACTGTGAAGGGCGAAGTCACCCACTCTGATGAGAATGATGACCTTAAAAAGCTTTTTAAAAACTTTTATGGACCAGTACAAGGACATGCCTTTTTTTTCCAAACATGGTACCAAAAAAGGATTTGATTCCTGGCTGAGTCAATCGATATTATTAGATTCCGATTCATATCAGTGATGTAATCATTAGTCATATGACATTATGCTCATGTTCTGTTCATTCAGCGTTACAGTGAAACCATTTCCCATGGAGCTGTGAGACATTATCTTTAATGAACACTGTCAAACCTGGGGATTTTGAATGTCAGAATCCAGGACACCTGTCAAGGGGATGCTGCTTTATGGTATGTGTGTGTGTGTCATTGGCACTGCTGCACTCTGCAAGTGAGGAGGGGGTTGCTGCTGCATGCACACTCCAGGAAGGTTACATGAATGTCCTTCGAGAGGAGTGTGATCACATCGTCCCCGCTCACCCCACACACACCTCCCATCTTTCTTTCTCTCCATCTTATGCTCTCTCTCCCTCTCTTTCCATCTCTTTTTTTCTCTCCATCTCTTTCTCGCTTCTTCTCATTCTCTCTCAATCTGGAATAAATATCCATAGTCCTTGAGCCACACAGAAGCAGGCCCATAGAGTGGATTACATTGTGCAGGGATAGAGGGACGGAAATCCTGCCTACCAACTGAATTGTTAGCATCACCTCCTCAATAAATTGCCCCTGGCTAAGACCAATCATTCATATTATTTTTGAGAGCATTACACTCCATTTGTCATCATAAAGGAGCATATCTGAGAATAACGTGATGTGATGTGTAGATTAGGCTGAAGTTCATCTGCTGTAAAATGAGGTTGAATAAATAAATCATTGTGAGATAAAATATAAACTTGTCAAGCCACCAGTCATGAAACATTAGTCATAGGTAGTGACTACTGACTATGTGTGAATAGATAACGTGTAGGGTGAAGTTTCCCCTAGATGCTGTTCTTGGGTAAGTTTAGTATTTTCCTCACTAATGGTTAAGGATAGGATTGGAGGATGGGAAGCTGGTCCCGGATCTGTACCTAGGGGAAACATTGTCAACCACCCCTGGAGCAATCGATAACACCCTTTCCTACTCTGAAGATCTTTGAGGGATCCTTGGATCAGACAATGAGAAAGCCCTGAGACATACTGTAGGTGAAAGGGCCTGTTCAATTCATTTACATTTCAGGCTACTTGATTCTGGGAAAGGCCCTTCTGTGTAGCACATGTATTATTTGTGTTCCTTCATTATTGAACATGCTTTACTTGGGCACGAAAATGGCCTTAACATAAAACAATATCCTAATATTTATGACCTGATGATTTGTGTAATTGTCTGTCCAACAGTTCCAAAAATCTGGTTTACAACCAACAGTTGCCAATTTTAAATCGATTTTGTCTTGTAGGAGACAATATCTAATTTCAGTAACTCAGCTTCTGGCAGTGGTGAGCCCTTGGCACCAGTCCAACAACAGATTATGCCCCACAGTTGGACCTGCTACACGTGTTTAAAGGGGATGCCCACATTCAGTTGCCAGTACTACAGTATGCCACGTTTGGTTTAGGCTGTCCCTGTTACACAGATAGACATTCTTGGTGTAATCAGACTCACTTTTGCTGAAGAGGTGAACACAATTCACTTTAGGCTACATGTTTGAAGGATTGTGAGTGGAACTGTGTGATCTTTCAAGTACTCTCACCGGTCCTCCTCATTAGTGAGCATCCATTCCGAGTGTGATCATGAGTTTATAGATTGGACTCCGTCCAAAAACTTCCAAACTAGCTACTCCTGTTGTAAAGTGAGTATGGCAAATAGTGAAATTTCACCTCAACAATGCACAGTCCCCAATATAGCGCCTATTCACTCTGCCTTTTTCAAGGACCCAAATGACAGGTTCAGCTAAATTAAAAATACTGTTAACCGTGCAAACAATAGCGTTAGGATACTGTTACACCAAATGCAAGTCCATTGCTAAACAAAATGCTACAATAACAGAGCAACAAAGCTATTGTGGTTATGCTACATACAGGCTATCATATGATAGAGTTTCCTCTACTAATCTTGTGAAATTGTCCAAGAGTCATTCTCAAACATGCCGCACTGTTGGTTGTCTAGTCATCCCCATGCTATTGGCTACTTACATCAAAGGAGCGGTGCACAAAACAAAACTCTCCGCTGCAAGTCAACGAATGTGCACGCCAATTCAGCACTTGGTGCGGTGGACAGCTCCCAAAATGTAGACGGGGCACTGAAAATCTGAGTGTATTAGTCTAAAACGGGTTTGGTAAGGACACTTATTAGACTTTCAGCTCTTTGAGATTCAATAGGCTACATGTATTAGCTGCAGTCCACCTGTCCATATCAGTGACAGGCACAGACAATTCACGGTCTATCCATAAGGAAAATAGATCAAGCCCGAGAATCCACCGTGGGTTCAAATTCACCCATTTAACACAAGGAGGAAATATAATGTACTCACAGGTCTTGTGCATCCTCGGCGTGCTAAGAGTGACTGCAGTGCGGGCGAGCCGCTACAGCGTGTATCCGGGCACACCGGTTTGTTCCGCATTTACCCCTCCTCAGTCCTCACCCTCCCTTCCCGGTTTTGTCTCTCTCCTTTCCCCAGAACCAAAGATGAGGTGAGATAGGTAACGCATTAGGATTCAACAAATCATTGCTTCCTCTCTCCTTGCACAAATTGAAATGACAAATCCTGATGTAAATGTCCATTTGACTGTGTTGTGAAAACCCAGACAATGGGTTGTGATCTTTAGATGGAGGAACAAACTCGACACTTTGGATGTAGTTTATAAAAGGTCTTACATTATCAGTAAAAATAAATTGGGCACACTGAAGCAAGCTTCTGAGGATTTCCTCATATAGTCTCGGCTAGCCTACGAAGCTGTCGCTATCTTGCGTTTCAGGAGGAGAGGAACAGTGAGTCAATCAATCTTTCCTTGTGATGTAGGCATTATAACTCCCCACTCCCTCAAACACACTCATGAAGTCCCAGTGGGAGAACAGCCAGCAGCTAAACAGGGAATAAACACTCTGTCTTAACTCGCTCACCCCCAATCACGCCACCCGCAGCAGCTGTGTTTTTACTCAGAGATGTGGTGCCTCTGGTTATTCACGATTGGCTATAGCTAGGCTGTTTAGGTTGGCTGTTTCTGGCAAGACTCCCGTACAGGTCAGATCGATAGCAAGCGAGCAAGCAAGCCAAGGCGCGCGCTTCAGACTACGGTCAGGTTCCTAGCCGGTTTTCACCGGTTAGGTTCCATTCCTCATAACTGCTTCCAAATATAGGATCCTCTCCACCACTGCTGCATCGCAATGGTGATCAAGAAAGCAATTGAATGTGTTGTGGCTGCAACCGGAGACACTCCATTCAGTTTTATATATTACGTTTTGTATGGAATGTATAATTTGTGGATGTTCATCATTCATTTCGGATGATAAATTATGAATTACAATTCGTATGATATGTTACGAATTACAATTCGTGCAATATGCTATGAATTGCGATTCGTATAATAAGTTATGTTACTAATTCCAATTTGTTGTTGCTAATGTTAGCTAAGTGGCTAGGTGGCTAACGCTAATGTTAGCTAAGCCAGGGGTTAGGGTTAAGGTTAGGAGTTAGGTTATTATTAAATGATTAAGGTTAGGGGAAGGTTTAGCTAAAAGAGTTAAGGCAGTGGTTCCCAAACTTTTTTTGGCCCACAACCCCATTTTGATATCTGAAAATTCTCAAGACCCTAATCATGTGAAAAATAATTATGTAATAAACAGTCAATGCTAACTTTTAAATTGGGGCTATTGCAGTCAATTGTAAAACATTCTAACAGTATTGCTAATGTTGTTCTCAACTCACCATAATACACTTTTAATGTGAGGCTATGACATTCAATTGCAAATTAAACTGATATATCTCTATCTCACCACCACCAATGAGATGGGTGTGCTTGATGCATGTCGACTCGAGGCTGTAATTGCTGCCAAAGGTGCTTCAACAAACTACTGAGTAAAGGGTCTGAATACTTATGTAAATGTGAAATGTCTTTTTTTTTGTGGCAAAAATGACAAAAAACCTGTTTTTGCTTTGTCATTGTGGGGTATTGTGTGTAGATTGATGAGGGGGGGGTAATCAATTTTAGAAAAAGTATGTAATGTAACAAAATGTGGAAAAAGTCAATGGGTCTGAATACTTTCTGAATGCACTCTACATATCTTCATGTCAATATCAATTAGACCTAAAGTCCTATGCGTAAAGTTCACTACATATAGACAAAGACCAAAATAATACAGAGCTGCAAATACAACACAAAGAGGAATGAGAGTTCCCAATGGTCGAAAGATTGTACACAGTAAGCAGATTGTTTTAGCAAGTATAAACATTTTATATCTGAGAGACTTGAATGCTTATAACATCACACACTTCATCCTGTATCCCTCCTCTCGATTCCCTCACTCTTTTGTCATCCTCTTTGCTCCAACTTCCTCATCTTACTATCTCTTTTCCTCCTTGTCTTCTATCGCACAGTGAAACTGACTCCTGATATTTATGATTTATTTTTCCTTCCTCTCCCCTGTCTTTTCTGTTTTGTCCCCTTTCTCCTCCTCTGTTCAGTGTGCCACGATCACGACCGCCTTCCAGGCCTTGTCTTTGTCAAAGTCCCGCAGTGTTCCTTTGGATGCTTGTTGCTGAGAGAGCAAGCTGGAGGGAGGGAAGAAGGGAGAGAGAAGAGGGGATAGATAGGAGAGGAGAGAGGTTGGAATAGAAAATAGAGAGACTTTTGTCACTGCAGTCTGCATGTCGTCACTGCACAACATGCTGTTACTCCATGAATGACCGGCTTAGTCATAAGTCATAAGTGTAAAGGACATCACGCTGCTTGCTTAGCGAGTACCACTTCCTCTCGATTCAGCACATACAGTGTATTCGGAAAGTATTCAGAACCCTTGTCTTTTTCCACATTTTGTTACGTTACAGCCTTATTCTAAAATTGATTAAATAGTTACAATACCCCGTAATGGCAAAGCAAAAATAGGTCTTTAGAAATTTTAGCAAATGTATTAAAAATTACAAACTGAAATATCACATATACATAAGTATTCAGACCCCTTAACTCAGCACTTTGTTGAAGCACCTTAGGTAGCAATTACAGCCTCGAGTCTTCTTGGCTAAGATACTACAAGCTTGGCCCACCTGTATTTGGGGAGTTTCTCCCATTCTTCTCTGCAGATCCTCTCAAGCTCTGTCAGGTTGGATGGGGAGCGTTGCTGCACTACTATTTTCAGATCTCTCCAGAGTTTTTTCGATCAGGTTCAAGTCCAGGCTCTGGCTAGGTCACTAAAGGACATTCAAAGACTTGTCCCGAAGCAACTCCTGTGTTGTCTTGGCTGTGTGCTTAGGGTTGTTGTGCTGTTAGACTGGGGGCGAAGGTTCACCTTCTGAGGTCCTGAGCGCTATGGAGCAGGATTTCATCAAGGATCTCTCTGTACTTTGTTCCATTCATCTTTCCCTCGATCCTGACTAGTCTCCCAGTCCCTTCCACTGAAAAACATCCCCACAGCAGGATGCTGCCACCAACATGTTTCACTGTAGAGATGGTGTCAGGTTTCCTCCAGAAGTGACGCTTGGCATTCAGGTCAAAGAGCTCAATCTTGGTTTCATCAGACCAGAGAATCTTGTTTCTCATGGTCGGAGAGACCTTTAGAGGTGCCTTTTAGCAAACTCCAAGCGGGCTGTCATGTACCTTTTTTACTGAGAAGTGGCTTCCGTCTGGCCACTCTACCATAAAGGCCTGATTGGTGGAGTGCTGCAGAGATGGTTGCCCTTCTGGAAGGTTCTCCCTTCTCCACAAAGGAACTCTGGAGCTCTGTCAGAGTGACCATCGGGTTCTCGGTCACCTCCCTGTCCAAGGCCCTTCTCCCCTGATTGCTCAGTTTGGCCGGGCAGCCAGCTCTAGGAAGAGTCTTGGTGGTTCCAAACTTCTTCCATTTGAGAATGATGGAGGCCACTGTGTTCTTGGGGACCTTCAATGCTGCAGACATTTTTGGTACCCTTCCCCAGATGTGTGCCTCGACACAATCATGTCTCTGAGCTCTACGGACAAGTCCTTCAACCTCATGGCTTGGTTTTTGCTCTGACATGCACTGTCCACTGTGGGACCTTATATAGACAGGTGTGTGCCTTTCCAAATCATGTTCAATCAATTGAATTTATCACAGGTAGACTCCAATCAAGTTGTAGAAACATCTCATGGATGATCAATGGAAACAGCATGCATCTGAGCTCAACTTCAAACTCAAAGTCTCACAGCAAAGGGCCTGAATACTTATGTAAATAAGGTATTTCTGTTTTTATTATTTGCAAGCATTTCTAAAAACCTGATTTGTCTTTGTCTTTATGGATTATTGTGTGTAGATTTCATGAGGAAAAACATATATTCAATCAATTTTAGAACAAGGCTGTAACTTAACCAAATGTGGAAAAAGTCAATGGGTCTGAATACTTTCCGAATGCACTGTACTTGCCTCGAACCTGGGACCTCTGCTTCACAAACACACGTGACCATCCTCCCTCAAGCATCTATACTCGTCGTGCCACTCAAAAGCTAGTTCTTGAGTGACGTAAACATGGATACAATGCTGAGGAGTAAGTTTCCCACATCTTCATGTGCTACATAAGCGTCAGTCCTCCTCACACGGCTGTGACATTTCCAGAGAGACTGATGTGAGAGATGGACCAGCTATCTAAGCATCAGTTACATTTCCAGAGACTGATGTGAGAGATGTACCAGTTATCTAAGCATCAGTGACATTTCCAGAGACTGATGTGAGAGATGTACCAGTTATCTAAGCATCAGTGACATTTCCAGAGAGACTGATGTGAGAGATGTACCAGCTATCTAAGCATCAGTTACATTTCCAGAGAGACTGATGTGAGAGATGTACCAGCTATCTAAGCATCAGTTACATTTACAGAGAGACTGATGTGAGAGATGTACCAGCTATCTAAGCATCAGTGACATTTCCAGAGAGACTGATGTGAGAGATGTACCACCTATCTAAGCATCAGTGACATTTCCAGAGAGACTGATGTGAGAGATGTACCAGCTATCTAAGCATCAGTGACATTTCCAGAGAGACTGATGTGAGAGATGTACCACCTATCTAAGCATCAGTGGCTCTACATCAGTTAGTCATAGAGCACATCTCATCTGCCAAAACTCAATGTGTGTGTGTACGTGCATGTGTTTGCGTTTGAGAGAGAGAGAGAGGAGAGAGCCTGATGTGTGCAGCAATCCTAGTTCATGTCTATGTGAATCTGCATGACTGTGTAAACAGTAGGTACATAATGCCTTTGTAATGTACCTCTAAGTGTAGAGCTGGGAGCTGCTGGCTGTCATCCCACTCTAGAGCCCCCATGCGGAGCTGACTCTTGTAGGAGGCACAGTGCACTACGGTGGCCAGAGTCAGAACAGCCTGCACCAGCAGCAACACCATCAGAATCAGCAGCAGGATGTCATATGATTGCTAGGGACACACACATACATATTGTTTTGGTACACCATCTGAGTTGTAACCACAGAGCCATTAAAGTGGCACTCCAGTCTAATTTTCACCTCACTTAACACCTGATTTACTTAACAAAAGGCACATCTCAATAGGTGGTCCAGGTAAGTCATGGCATTACACCAGTCTATTGCTCCTCTATATTTCCTCTGGCAAAAAAACACAAATTTGATAAAACTTGGGATATCACTTTTCAACAGTAAAAGTTCAACAATCGCTGGAGGACGTCTTTAAGTATACACGTTTTGAACATGTTGATTGTCCCTTTCTCAAAACATTGGATTCCCTCAATATCTGAGTTAATACCACCACATGGGCTCACTAGTTGTGCAGCGGTCTAAGACACTGCATCTCAGTGCCAGAGGTGTGTCTACAGACAACCTGGTTCGAATCCAGGCTGTATCACAACCAGCCGTGATTGGGAGTCCCATAGGGAGGCGCACAATTGGCCCAGTGTCATCCAGGGTCAATGAAACTAAGCACACTGCAGGAGAGGAAGCCTGAGGCTGAGAAGAGCAGGGGGGAGGTCACACTGTTGATGGCAATCAACATATCCACCCGAGGGGGAGAGGGGAGGAGTGAGAGATAGAGATAGTCTTCATTCAGTGAGGAAATGGTTGAGCATAACACCTGTCCAGAATACATAACCTTTAAAAACTCACCAGACACTTGTTGGGGTATTCTGCTATGACATGGCTGGCAATGGCACTGGGGAAACACTGCAGAGACAGGGAACAAAATAGAGGTGTTTCAGTCTTTCACCCATTGTTGAGTCACAGTCAGACTCTCTATTGGATCATGAAAAAAGACTGGATGTGTCTGGAAGCAGGTTTGTGTCTGTGGCGGGGTACAAAATATGTATGAATCAATGGTGACACATGCAGCCTTACAGCCACTAAGATCCAGAAGAAGATGACAGACAGGTATGGACCAGGGAGCAAGACGTCCATGTTGAGAGCGATGATACCGCCAAACACAGCCGAGATTCCTACTATCATCTCAATCACCTGTCGGAATTACACAGCCGTGAGTATCGGGAATGCACAGCAGTGACTATTGGGAATACACAACAGTTACTATTGGGAATACACGGCAGTTACTATTGGGAATACACAACAGTTACTATTGGGAATACACGGCAGTTACTATTGGGAATACACGGCAGTTACTATTGGGAATACACGGCAGTGACTATTGGGAATACACGGCAGTTACTATTGGGAATACACGGCAGTGACTATTGGGAATACATGGCAGTTACTATTGGGAATACACGGCAGTGACTATTGGGGATACACGGCAGTTACTATTGAGAATACACAGCAGTGACTATTGGGAATACACGGCCGTGACTATCGGGAATACACAGCAGTTACTATTGGGAATACACGGCCGTGACTATCGGGAATACAAGGCAGTGACTATTGGGAATACACGGCAGTGTCTATTGGGAATACACGGCAGTGACTATTGGGAATACACGGCAGTTACTATTGGGAATACACGGCAGTGACTATTGGGAATACACAGTAGTGACTATTGGGAATACACAGAAATCATTATTGGGAATACACGGCAGTGACTTGAGAAGACACTGCAGTAACTATTGAGAATACACAGTAGTGACTATTGAGAATACACAGTAGTGACTATTGGGAATACACGGCCGTGACTATCGGAAATACTTGGCAGTTACTATTGGGAATACACGGCCGTGACTATCGGGAATGCACAGCAGTGACTATTGGGAATACACAGCAGTTACTATTGGGAATACACGGCAGTGACTATTGGGAATACACGGCAGTGACTATTGGGAATACACAGCAGTTACTATTGGGAATATATGGCAGTGACTATTGGGAATACACAGCAGTTACTATTGGGAATATATGGCAGTGACTATTGGGAATACACAGCAGTTACTATTGGGAATATATGGCAGTGACTATTGGGAATATATGGCAGTGACTAATGGGAATACACGGCAGTGACTATTGTTAGCAGATGTTATTGCAGGTGTAGCGAAATGCTTATGTTTCTATCTCCAACAGTGCAGTAATATCGAACAAGTAATATCAAACAACACACAATCTAAAGGAATGGAATTAAGAATATATAAATATTTGGACGAGCAATGTCAGAGCGACATATACTTAGATACAGTAGAATAGGATGGAATACAGTATATATATATGAGATGAGTAATGCAAAATATGTAAACATTATTAAAGTGACTAGTGTTACATTATTAAAGTGGCCTGGGATTTCAAGTCTATGTATATAGGGCAGCAGCCTCTAATGTGCTAATAACGGCTATTTAACAGTCTGATGGCCTTGAGATAGAAGTTGTTTTTCAGTCTCTCGATCCCAGCTTTGATGCACCTGTACTGACCTCGCCTTGTGGATGATAGCGGGGTGAACAGCCAGTGGCTCGGGTGGTTGTTGTCCTGAATGATCTTTTTTGCCTTCCTGTGACATCGGATGCCGTAGGTGTCCTGGAGGGCAGGTAGCTTGCCCCCGGTGATGCTTTGGGCATACCGCACCACCCTCTGGAGAGCCATGTGGTTGCGGGCGGTGCAGTTGCCATACAAGGCGATGATACAGCCTGACAGGATGCTCTCAGTTGTGCATCTGTAAAAGTTTGTGAGGGATTGATGTTGAGATGTGTCTGTTAATTGAACTCCGTGAAGCATTTATTTGGGGTTTAATTTCTGAGGCTTGTAACTCTAATGAACTTATCCTCTGCAACAGAGGTAACTCTGAGTTCTGTGGCGGCCCTCATGAGAGCCAGTTTCATCATAGTGCTTCATGGTTTTTGCGACTGCACTTGAAGAAACTTTCAATGTTCTTAAAATTCTCTGCATTGACTGACCTTCATGCCTTAAAGTAATGATGGACTGTCGATTCTCTTTGCTTATTTGAGCTGTTCTTGCCTTAATATGGACTTAGTCTTTTACCTAATAGGGTTATCTTCTATATACCACCCCTACCTTGGCACAACACAACTGACTGGCTCAAAAGCATTAATAAGGAAAGAAATTCCACAAATGAACTTTTAACAGGGCACACCTGTTAATTGAAATGCATTCCAGGTGACTACCTCATGAATCTGGTTGAGAGAATGCCTCGAGTGTGCAAAGCTGTCGTCAAGGCAGGTGATTTGACATTAGGTGCCAAGTCAAATCTCATCAGCCTCCTGATGTTGGAGGCACTGTTGTGTCTTCTTCACCACACTGTCTGTGTGGGTGTATCATTTCAGTTTATCAGTGATGTGTATGACAAGGAACTTGAAGATTTCCACCTTCTCCACTGCGGTCCCGTCGATGTGGATATGGGGTTGCTTCCTCTGCTGTTTTCTGAAGTTCACGATCAGCTCCTTAGTTTTGCTGACGTTGGGTGAGAGGTTATTTTAGGGTTAGAGGCAGAGGATCTCAGTGGGAAAGAGGCAAACCGGCCAGGCTGAGACAGCGAGGAGACAAATCAGAGAGATAGGTAGGAGCAAGTCCATGTAATGCTTTGTAGGTTAGCAGTAAAACCTTGAAATCAGCCCTTGCCTTAACAGGAAGCCAGTGTAGGGAGGCTAGCACTGGAGTAATATGATCACATTTTTTGGTTCTAGTCAGGATTCTAGCAGCCGTATTAAGCACTAACTGAAGTTTATTTAGTGCTTTATCCCGGTAGCCTGAAAGTAGAGCATTGCAGTAGTCTAACCTAGAAGTAACAAAAGCATGGATTAATTTTTCTGCATCATTTTTGGACAGAAAGTTTCTGATTTTTGCAATGTTACGTAGATGGAAAAAAGCTGTCCTTGAAACAGTCTTGATATGTTCGTCAAAAGAGAGATCAGGGTCCAGAGTAACGCCGAGGTCCTTCACAGTTCCATTGCAAGCCTGTACTCCATTTAATGGGTTATCAACCAGATTCCTTTCCCTATAGCTTCCACAAGGTGTGACCAGTCTTTAGACATAGTTTCAGGCTTTTATTCTGAAAAATTAGCGAGAATGATCACATCGCGTCAGTGGATAGCTGTGTTTCCCCAGATTTGTGCATGCGCGAGCAGCTTGGAGCAGACCTTTTCTATCTCTCTCCTATTGAAAAGGCTACCGCCCGGGTGAAATATTATCGATTATTTATTGTAAAAACAACCTGAGGATTGATTATAAAAACTGTCTGACATGTTTCTACCAACTTTACGGATACTATTTGGAATTTTCATCTGCCCGTCATGACCTGCACGAGCCTGTGGATTACTCAACATAACGCGCCAACCAAATGGAGGTTTTTGGGTATAAAAATAATCTTTATGGAACAAAACAAACATTTATTGTGTAACTGGGAGACATCCGAAGATCATCAAAGGTAAGCAATTCATTTGATTGGTCACAAAAGTCAGAAAAGCAATCTACTTTGCTGCTAGTTGTTAGTAATGTTCTGTCTGCTGAGAGAGCTGTCCTAATTTAAACGCTTGGTTTGCTTTCGCTGTAAAGCTTTTTTGAAATCTGACACGCCAGGTGGATTAACAACAAGCTAAGCTGTGTTTTGGTATATTACACTTGTGATTTCATGAAAATGAAATATTTTTAGTAATTTATTTTGAATTTGGCACTCTGCAATTCAGCGGATGTTGACGAAAATTATCCCGCTAAAGGGATCGGTGCACCAAGAGGTTTTAATACTAAGGCGCCGCCACCAATATAATCTAAACTGAGCAAAGATAAGTCAGATGTGGGCATGAACAAGCAAGAATTGAAACAGAAAGATAATGGTGGATAGAGGACAAGAGGGGTTTATAATTTACCATGACCATGGTTTATAATTTACCATGACCATGTGTGTTTTCTGAAGGTGGAAACCTATAAAGTCTGAGGTCTGTAACAAGATAATTCAGTTGTTCCATGGAATTGCTCAGCTTGCACAGTTACTTTTGTAATAAAGTCTATTTGAATTTACAAGTTCCAGTATCTGAGAACTATTTGATTCAATATTTCCACTACACCAGCTGGTCTGCACATGCTCTGAGGCCACGGCTAGGGATGCCATCTGGGTCGGCAACCTTGCGAGGGTTAACACGCTTAAATGTTTTACACACGTCAGCCATGGAGAAGGAGAGCCCATAGTCCTTGGTAGCGGGCTGTGTCGGTGGTGCTGTGTTATCCTGAAAGCAGGTGAAGATGGTGTTTAGCTTGTCTGAAAGCAAGACGTCGGTGTCCGCGACGTGGCTGGTTTTCCCTTTGGAGTCCGTTATTGTCTGTAGACCCTGCCACATATATCTTGTGTCTGAGCAGTTGAATTCCGACTCGACTTTGTCTCTATACTGACATTTTGCCCTGTTTGCTTGCCTTACGGAGGGAATAACTACACTGTTTGTATTCGTCCATTTTCCCAGTCACCTTGCCATGGTTAAATGGGATGGTTTGCGCTTTCAGTTTTGTGCGAATGCTGTTATCTATCCACGGTTTCTGGTTAGGGCAGGTTTTATTAGTCATAGTAGGTACAACATCTCCTATACACTTCCTGATAAATTCAGTCACCGTATCAGTGTATTTGTCTATGTTGTTCTCAGAGGCTACCCGGAACATATCCCAGGCCACGTGAACAAAACAATCTTGAAGAGCGGATTCTGAGCGTTGAATAGTCCTTACCACAGGTACTTCCTGTTTGAGATTCTGCCTATAGGAAGGGAGGAGCAAAATGGAGCTGTGATCTCAGTTGCCAAAGGGAGGGCAGGGGAGGTTCTTGTAGGCACCCCGGAATTTGGAGTAGCAGTGGTTGAGTGTTTTAGCAGCGCTAGTAGCAGTGGTTGAGTGTTTTAGCAGCGCAAGTCAATGTGTTGATAGATTTTCTGTAAAGTTTTCCTCAAATTTGCTTTGTTAAAATCCCCAGCAACAATAAATGCGACCTCAGGATATGTGGTTACCTGTTTGCATAAAGTCCTTTGAAGTTATTTGAAGGCCGTCGTGGTAATGGCTTGAGGGGGAATATACACGGCTATGACTATAACCAAAGAGAATTCTCTTGGAAGATAATATGGTTGGCATTTGATTTGATTGAAGTATTCTAGGTCGGGTGAACAAAAGGACTTAAGTTCCTGTATGTTATCACAATCACACCATGAGTAGTTAATCATAAAACATGAACCCCCGCCCCCCTTCTTCTTCCCGGAGAGATATGTATTCATGTCTGCGCCATGAACTGAGAATCCAACTGGCTGAACGAACTCAGACAGTATATACAGAGAGAGCCATGTTTCCGTGAAACAGAGTATGTTACAAACAAAGTATGATAGTATGTTACAAACAAACAAAGGATCCGATTCGGAAAGTCATATTCCTGGTCGTAATGCTGGTAATTCTGGTGAGTTACTGCTGTTCTGATATCCAGATGTTCTTCCCGGCTATAAGTAATAACACAAAACATTTCCTGGGCTAATAATGTAAGAAATAACACATAAATAGAAATATTGCAGCAACATTTCCTAACAGCTAGAAGCACGGCAGCCCTGTCCGTCGGCACCATTTTCATGCTACTATCAGGTAATTCCTAGCCTGATACCAGATGTGTTTGTGCTGTCTTGCCAACTCCTATGTTATTCGTCATAGAAGTTGGATAGACAGCACAAATAGCTCTGGGACATGAGGATCAGCCTTTTTCCGACTCTAGTCAGCTAAGAGCCCCTCACCGAACCTGCAGCACAGCGCAGGTAGTCCATAGCAGCAGGAAACACGTTGCCCAGGTAGAGAGAGAAGCCAGCTATGACCAGCAGACTGCTCTGTGGACCACCCACCCACACACACAGACACAGATACAGACACACATACAAACACACGCGCGCACACACACAGTGTGTAACGACTTTCCTCCTCTTCGTCTGAGGAGGAGTAAGGATCGGACCAAAACGCAGCGTGGTAAGTGTCCATATTGATTTATTCAAAACCACACAACTGAACACTGGAACAAAAATAATAAACGTGAAATCTACAAAACCGAAACAGTACCGTGTGGCCCAAACACTCACACGGAAACAAACACCCACAAACCAAAAGTGAAACCCAGGCTACCTAAGTATGATTCTCAATCAGAGACAACTAATGACACCTGCCTCTGATTGAGAACCATACTAGGCCGAACACAAAAACCAACATAGAAAAACAAACATAGACTGCCCACCCCAACTCACTCCCTGAGCATAATAAAACAAAGAATAAAATAACAGAACTATGGTCAGAACGTAACAGTACCCCCCATCTCAAAGGTGCGGACTCCGGTCTGGGTGGGCGTCTGTCCGCGGTGGCGGCCCTGGCGCGGGACGTGGACCCCACTTCACCATAGTTTTTGTCCGCCTGGCCTCTTATGAGCGGTGACCCTCGCCGCCGACCTCGGACTAGGGACCCTCACCACGGGTCCAGAATGGACGGGAGATTCAGGCAGCGCCGGATAGGCGGGAGACCCCGGCAGTGCCGGACAGGCGGAAGACTCCGGCAGCTCCGGAGTGAAGGACGGCTCTGGCAGCTCCTGGCTGACTGGTGGCTGCTGGCTGACTGACGGCTCTGGCGGCCCCTGGCTGACTGGCGGCCCCTGGCTGACTGGCGGCTCTGGCGGCTCCTGGCTGACTGGCGGCTCAGGACAGACTGGCGGATCGGGACAGACTGGCGGATCTGGCGGCTCGGGACAGACGGGAGCCTCTGGCGGCTCAGGACAGAAGGGAGACTCTGGCGGCTCAGGACAGAAGGGAGACTCTGGCGGCTCAGGACAGAAGGGAGACTCTGGCAGCGCTGGGCAGGAGGAAGGCTCTGGCAGCTCAGGACAGACGGGAGACTCTGGCAGCGCTGGAGAGGAGGAAGGCTCTGGCAGCACTGTACAGGCGGGAGCACCTGTAGGGAGAAGACGGAGAGACAGCCTGGTGCGGGGGGCTGCCACCGGAGGGCTGGTGCGTGGAGGTGGCACCGGATAGACCGGACCGTGCAGGCGCAGTGGACCTCTTGATCACCGAGCCTGCCCAACCTTACCTGGTTGAATGCTCCCCATAGCCATGCCAGTGCGGCGAGGTGGAATAGCCTGCACTGGGCTGTGCTGGTGAACCGGGGCCACCATGCGTAAGGCTGGTGCCATGTACACCGGCCCGAGGAGACACACTGGAGACCAGATGCGTAGTGCCGGCTTCATGGCACCTGGCTCAATGCCCACTCTAGCCTGGCCGATACGAGGAGCTGGAATGTACCGCACCGGGCTATGCACACGCACCGGGGAAACCGTGTGCTCCATCGCATAACACGGTGCCTGCCTGGTCCCTCTCGCTCTCCGGTAAGCATGGGGAGTTGGCTCAGGTATCCTACCTGACTTAGCCACACTCCCCGTGTGCCCCCCTTCAATAAATTTTTGGGGCTGCCTCTCGGACTCCCAGTCGCGCTGCCGTGCTGCCTCCTCATACCAGTGCCTCTGCGCTTTCGCTGCCTCCAGCTCTGCTTTAGGGTGGCGATATTCCCCTGCTTGTGCCCAGGGTCCCTTGCCTTCCAAAATCTCCTCCCAAGTCCAGGAGTCTTGACTTCGCTGCTGCTGCTGCTGCGGCCCGTTACCACACTGCTTGGTCCTTTTGTTGGTGGGTGTTTCTGTAACGACTTTCCTCCTCTTCGTCTGAGGAGGAGTAAGGATCGGACCAAAACGCAGCGTGGTAAGTGTCCATATTGATTTATTCAAAACCACACAACTGAACACTGGAACAAAAATAATAAACGTGAAATCTACAAAACCGAAACAGTACCGTGTGGCCCAAACACTCACACGGAAACAAACACCCACAAACCAAAAGTGAAACCCAGGCTACCTAAGTATGATTCTCAATCAGAGACAACTAACGACACCTGCCTCTGATTGAGAACCAGACTAGGCCGAACACAAAAACCAACATAGAAAAAACAAACATAGACTGCCCACCCCAACTCCGTCCCTGACCATACTAAAACAAAGAATAAAATAACAGAACTATGGTCAGAATGTGACAGTACCCCCCCCCCCCCCCCAAAGGTGAGGACTCCGGCTGCAAAAATCTGAACCTATAGGGGAGGGTCTGGGTGGGTGTCTGTCCGCGGTGGCGGCTCTGGCGCGGGACGTGGACCCCACTTCACCATAGTTTTTGTCTGCCTCCTCAACCGCCCCCATGGCCTCTTATGAGCGGCGACCCTCGCCGCCGACCTCGGACTGGGGACCCTCACCACGGGTCCCGAATGGACGGGAGATTCCGGCAGCGCTGGACAGAGCTGCCAGAGCCGTCAGTCAGCCAGGAGCTGCCAGAGCCGTCAACCAGCCAGGAGCTTCCAGAGCCGTCAGCCAGACAGGAGCTGCCAGGGCCGTCAGTCAGCCAGGAGCTGCCAGAGCCGTCCTTCACTCCGGAGTCTCCCGCCTGTCCGGCGCTGCCGGTAGTCTTCTGCCTGTCCGGCGCTGCCGGAATCTCCCGTCCATTCGGGACCCGTGGCGAGGGTCGCCGCTCATAAGAGGCCAAGGGGGCGGTTGAGGAGGCGGACAAAAACTATGGTGAAGTGGGGTCCACGTCAGTCAGCCAGGAGCTGCCAGAGCCGTCAACCAGCCATCAACCAGCCAGGAGCTTCCAGTGTAAAACCCCCCAGAGCAAACTAACCTGGCGTGTAGAAAACCCCCCCAGAGCAAACTAACCTGGCGTGTAGAAAACCCCCCCCAGAGCAAACTAAACTGGCGTGTAGAAACCCCCCCCCCAGAGCAAACTAACCTGGCGTGTAGAAAACCCCCCCAGAGCAAATAACCTGGCGTGTAGAAAACCCCCCCAGAGCAAACTAACCTGGCGTGTAGAAAAAACCCCCAGAGCAAACTAACCTGGCGTGTAGAAAACCCCCCCAGAGCAAACTAACCTGGCGTGTAGAAAACCCCCCCAGAGCAAACTAACCCGGCATGTAGAAAACCCCCTCAGAGCAAACTAACCTGGCGTGTAGAAAACCCCCCCAGAGCAAACTAAACTGGCATGTAGAAACCCCCCCCCAGAGCAAACAACCTGGCGTGTAGAAAAAAAACAGAGCAAACTAACCTGGAGTGTAGAAAACCCCCCCAGAGCAAACCAACCTGGCGTGTAGAAAACCCCCCCAGAGCAAACTAACCTGGCGTATAGAAAAAAAAAACTGAGCAAACTAAACTGGCGCCCAGAGCAAACTAACCTGGCGTGTAGAAAAACCCCCAGAGCAAACTAACCTGGCGTGTAGAAAAAACCCCCAGAGCAAACTAACCTGGCGTGTAGAAAAAAAACCCAGAGCAAACTAACCTGGCGCGTAGAAAAATCCCAGAGCAAACTAACCTGGCGTGTAGAAAAAAAACCCAGAGCAAACTAACCTGGCGTGTAGAAAAATCCCAGAGCAAACTAACCTGGCGTGTAGAAAAAACCCAGAGCAAACTAACCTGGCGTGTAGAAAACCCCCCAGATCATTCATCTTATTCCTATCAGGAGTAATGATTTGATTGTGATTCATCATGTTGTTTGGCAAGCCAGGCCCACTTAGCTGCTACCACAGTACACAGACAGACAGACAGGCATGCAGACAGACAGACAGGCAGGCAGGCAGGCAGGCAGACAGACAGACAGCAAGGCAGTTAACCTCCAACAACAAATGCTCCCCGGGTGCCGATGACGTTGATTAAGGCAGCCCTCTGCACATCTCTGATTCAGAGGGGTTGGGTTAAATGCAGAAGAATCATTTCAGTTGAATGCATTCCATTGTACAAGTGACTACGTATCCCCCTTTCCCTAGCAGCTAGACAACGTTGTCAGGATTGTAGTCTAAGGCTACATCCTGATTTTCCAACCTTCTCCCTGTTTTTCCGACCGCACTTGAACACTCCCTGTCATGGATTTAAAACAGTTGGATTGGTGTAACTATTGGCTGAAGGGAGTTTCCACCACTGTGAAATCCATGACTGGAAGTATGCAAGTGCACACTTTGGGAGAAGGGTGGACAATTGGGATCCAACCTAAAGGTAATTTATTCTCTGTAGTACAGCTTGTGAAGTGTGTGATGTCACATGACCACTCCCAAACCTTCCGCCATGAGGGATCCAGCTAATGACAGAACACCAGAGGGTAAATCCATAGGTCCCAACAACAACTGGAGACCATTTACTAAGGTTTCACAGTGGAAAAATCATTGAGATTGTTGTTCGAGACAAGAAAACCAGTTGATATCTAGGGAGGATTCATATCATTCTTTATATTAATCTTTATGGAGGAAACGGATATTAAGTCACACATTTACATGTAGTTTCACAATGTCTGGAAAACACAACAGATGACGCTTCTCCGGTTTAGGATAGACCCTGATCATCTTTTGAACTAGGCCTCTATCCATGAAGTGTCTCAGAGTAGGCGTGCTGGATCAGTTTTATCCTTTTAGATCATAATGAATGTGATCATAGACAGGGGGACCTGATTCTAGATCAGCACTCCCACTCAGAGACGCTTTTTGAATACAGGCCCATAACCGTTCTCTCCTGAAATGAAGACACCAGTACAGGTCTACACATTTAGAGACACATGCTGACAATATCGCTCCTCAATACCGTTCCTGCTTCCTCTCTTAAAGTCTCATGCCACTCTTAAACCAAACTGAACACAAGCAAAACAGTCATTCTCATGACATGCAACTTGAAACATACAGAACGATAACACATTGAAAAGAACAACATTTTATAAAGCCATATCCAATGAGTAGACGCATGAGAAGAAGAAACATCTGTAGGATATATACATTAACTTACAAGAGGAGCCAAAGCTCTGTTTTATTCACAATATTTACACAGTTCTAACAGCGGATGAAGGAAGGAAATGTGTTTTCTGTTCTCCAGCTTTCCCAAACGTAGCTTGAAGAATTTCCCAATACCTCTCTCCTTTGCATGACTCCCTTAAAACATACTACCACATGACATACAGTATATCCACATATCACTCTTACATGTAGCAGACCAGGGTTAAAATACTATTTGAAATAATGTTAAATACTTTATCTAGGCGTGATTGAGCTTGCCTGGCACAATGGAACCAATAGAATAGTCACAAAAGTGCAAACTGCACCAATCTGACACCCCGGGCAGACTAGAGCAAATGCTAAAAGTATTTTATTTCAAATAATATTGAACTCAGGTCTGCTCTTATGTTAAGTTTGGCTAGGCCCAGTTATAAATAGACTATAAAGCTATGTAGGATTGCAGAACCATGCTGAGAAAAGTACCAACAATGATTCTGCCCAGTAGACACGTGGAGTAATGGCAGGTCTGACTGCAGTCTGGAGACTAATGTCAAGGAGCGAAGTAATGTTGACTGGGGCTTTACGAATGATTCCAGACACACACACACACACACACACATTCCTCACTGCATCTCAGCGATTTAGTCCCACTATTGCTGTGATGAGTCAGCTTTACTTCAGCCCTATGAAAATCTCCTTTTCACAATTTCTGGGGTTCCAGCGCTGTCCATTTGCCTAAGTGCTCGGCCCAAAGCTCAGTAGGCTGCAGGAGAATGGCAATGGCGTGTTAGCACAGCAAGCAATTTAAAAGTGTCACTGTTGAGTGTGGTTCAGTACAGCTATGGGGTCAATGGTGACAGACAGACAGTTCCAGTCCCATTAGCAGCTCAATAAATCAACCAATCAGACAATGGAGCCCTTGGAGGAGGACAGGTGGATGGACTGGATGCGGATGCCCAGGGTCTTCTCCAGGTCCAGGAGTACATCGGTGGCGGGACTGTCTGGAGGCGTGTCGTACAGCAGTGTTTTGAAGGGCTCCAGCTCAATCAGCACCACCATGTTTTTCAGGAAGTAGCCCTCGATGTAGACAGCCAAATCTGGGACATCCAGGAACTGATGGAGCAGAAGGTTTGAGATCAGTTGAGTGTTGTCTAGCTTGAGTTGGATGCCAAACCTATGCATTTTTGTTCATGCACACAAGCAAGCACACACACACTGCGTGAGGAATCTGTGTATCAGTAGAGTTCAAAAGTTACACACACTCAAACCATGACAAAGGAATAACTCAAGGAGGCAGAGATGTTTAAATAATATACTTACTTTAATCCATGCTCAAAAGAATACAAAAGGTTAAAGTGCAAGGTGTAGAAGGACACACACAAAGGTACAGAGACATGCATACGCATACATTGTGATATTGTTGTATGGTGGTATTAAACATTTTGTATTGTAAAAGGAGCATACGTTTCGGCTTCTATGCCCTCATCAGTGCTGCACAAACTAATTGTATCAAACATGTTTATTTGCATGCATTCCTACAGCGCATACTGCAAACGGCACAAACATCAAGTAGGAAGGCAAGCACAGGCAAATATGTTTACACATGATCACACACACACAAACTCACACCCACGGCCTCATACACACGTGCATGAATAGATAGTAGACATACACAAGCAGACCCCCACACCGTACTGCTGTACGACACATTCTCAACTCGACCCCCTCACCTTGGTGTGGCTGTAGATCTCCACACAGGTTTCTGTGTTGATGTTCTTAGAGCAGATGATCTCACAGTGCCTCTGCAGCGCCTCCAGCTGGAAGAACTTGGCCGCTGACAGCAGCTGCACACACCAGAAAAGAAGACAATTGTAGCCCGGCACCAGATCTATTTAGGCTGCCTAATCCTGCTGTATGGTCACAATGACACAGATCTCGGCCCAGTCACCAGGCTGGTAACATGACCCTATTATGGTTAAGTAGTACATGTTGTTGGACTGTAATACTGCTCTTCACTAACTGGGACTGCCCACCTTGTATCAGGAAGTATCTAAATTGTATTGGTTATGGGGGCTCTAGTGGTGTGGGGGCTGTGCTTTGGCAAAGTTGGTGGGGTTATATCCTTCCTGTTTGGTCCTGTCCGGGGGTGTCCTCGGATGGGGCCACAGTGTCTCCTGACCCCTCCTGTCTCAGCCTCCAGTATTTATGCTGCAGTAGTTTATGTGTCGGGGGGCTAGGGTCAGTTATATCTTGAGTACTTCTCCTGTCCTATTCGGTGTCATGTGTGAATTTAAGTGTGCTCTCTCTCATTCTCTCTCTCTCTGAGGACCTGAGCCCTAGGACCATGCCTCAGGACTACCTGACATGATGACTCCTTGCTGTCCCCAGTCCACCTGGCCGTGCTGCTGCTCCAGTTTCAACTGTTCTGCCTTATTATTATTGGACCATGCTGGTCATTTATGAACATTTGAACATCTTGGCCATGTTCTGTTATAATCTCCACCCGGCACAGCCAGAAGAGGACTGGCCACCCCACATAGCCTGGTTCCTCTCTAGGTTTCTTCCTAGGTTTTGGCCTTTCTCGGGAGTTTTTCCTAGCCACCGTGCTTCTACACCTGCATTGCTTGCTGTTTAGGGTTTTAGGCTGGGTTTCTGTACAGCACTTTGAGATATCAGCTGATGTATGAAGGGCTATATAAATACATTTGATTTGATTTTGATTTGGTTATGAACACGGATGCATATATCTACAGTACCAGTCAAAAGTTTGGACACACCCACTCATTCAAGGGTTTTTCTTTATTTTGACTATTTTCTACATTGTATAATAATAGTGAAGACATCAAAACTATGAAATAACACATATGGAATCATGTAGTAACCAAAAAAGTGTTAAACAAATCAGAATATATTTTATATTTATATTCTTCAAAGTAGCCATCCTTTGCCTCGGTGACAGCTTTGCACACTCTTGGCATTCTCTCAACAAGCTGTATATTGGTCTAAGTCTTATTGCATCTTAGAAAACATGACTCAACTGACAACGTGGCAAATGGACTAACAGTCTTACCTCCATAACCTCTGTGTTTCTGATGTGCAGATGCTCCGTCCCACCACAGTAGAGGTATTGCATCACCAGCTGTAACAGTACGAATTAACTGACGTTTACACAACATTCACACAACACAACAAACCTACCAATGGATTTACACTGTCATGGGAAATAATATGGGTATTTTTTGTATGAACATTCCCCTTTGAAAATGTATCACACTGTTGTCTGATTCATGTATCAATTTGATTAGATTGTAAGGGAAAAACAGAAAAGTTATTTTCTCTATGAACGCACCAGGAATATGTTGTATTTGACGTGGCTGATTTCAATACATGTGTTTTCAGCAGCTGGTCTGTTCGCCAGTAGAGACTTAAACCTTAAGCAGAGAGAAAGAAAGACAGAGAGAGAACAAAAAATAGATTTATTTTTGTGTTTTTTTATTTCACCTTTATTTAACCAGGTAGGCCAGTTGAGAACAAGTTCTCATTTACAACTGCGACCTGGCCAAAATAAAGCAAAGTAGTGCAACAAAAACAACAACACAGAGTTACACATAAACAAACGTACAGTCAATAACACAAAATAAAATAAAAATAGAAACATCTATGTACATTGTGTGCAAATGTAGAAGAGTAGGGAGGTTGGCAATAAATAGGCCATAGAGCCGAAAATAATTACAACTTAGCATTAATACTGGAGTGATATATGTGCAGATGATGATGTGCAAGTAGAGATACTGGGGTGCAAAAGAGCAAGAGGGTAAGTAATAATATGGGGATGAGGTAGTCAGGTGTGCTATTTACAGATTGGCTGTGTACAGGTATAGTGATCGGTAAGCTGCTCTGACAGCTGATGCTTAAAGTTAGAGAGAGAGAGATAAAAGACTCCAGATTCAGAGATTTTTGCAATTCGTTCCAGTCATTGGCAGCAGAGAACTGGAAGGAAAGGCGAGGAAGGCACCAAAATTGCCTACCCTGGAAGCCTGTGTTTCAGACATAAGGAAGTGAATGGCGGCAAATGTATTACTTTGAAACTCAGACAAAACAGAGATCCTAGTTCTAGGTCCCAAATAGAAACAAAGAGATCTGCAGTTTGATCTGACAATTAATCTTGATGGTTGTACAGTCGTCTCAAATAAGGACCTCTGCATTATTCTGGACCCTGATCTCTCTTTTGCTGAACATATCAAGAATATTTTATGGGCAGCTTTTCCCATCTTCATAACGTTGCAAAAAACTGAAACGTTTTGTCCAAAAATTATTCTGAAAAAGTAATCCATGCTTTTGTCACTTTTAGATTACATTACTGCAATGCTCTACTCTCTGGCTACCTGGATAAAGCGCTTAATAAACTTCTGTTAGTGCTAAACACAGCTGTTAGCTCTTGACTACAACCCCAAAATGTTATCATATTACTCCAGTGCTAGCCTCTACACTGGCTTCCTGTTAAGCCTAGGGATGATTTCAAGGTTTTACTGCTATTGCATGGGCTTGCTCCTACCTACAGTATCATTCCGATTTGGTCCTGCCGCACATACCTACACGTTCGCTACAGTCACAAGACGCAGGCCTTCTTACTGTCTTTAGAATTTCTAACCAAACAGCTGGAGGCAGGGCTTTCTCCTATCAAGCTCAGTTTTTATAGAATGGTCTGCCTATCCATGTGTGAGACGCAGACTCGGTCTCGACCTTTAAGTCTTTACTGAAGACTCATCTCGAGTCACTAACGTGATCTTCCTGTCCAGTTTTGCGCCCCCTCAGGTGGAGGAAATCTTTGTGGGCTATACTCAGCCTTGTCTCAGGGTAGTAAGTTGGTGGTCTGTTCATATCCCTCTAGTGGTGTGGGGGCAAAGTGGGTGGAGTTATATCCTGCCTGGTTAGCCCTGTCCGGGAGTATTGTCGGACAGGGCCACAGTCTCAGCCTCCAGTATCTATGCCGCAATAGTATTTTGTATTTATTAAGGATCCCCCCCAGGATTCTCTTCCTGGGGTCCAAACATATTAAAGCACTTCCATATAAAACAGGACATCATATAACATTATTACACCACTACATATCTACAATACAACATGTTTAATACCACCATACAACAATATCACAATGTATGCGTATCTCTGTACCTTTGTGTGTCTCTTCACAGTGCCGGGGGGCTAGGGTCAATCTGTTCTATCTGGTGTAATTCTCTTGTCCTATCTGGTGTAATTCTCTTGTCCTATCTGGTGTAATTCTCTTGTTCTATCTGGTGTAATTCTCTTGTCCTATCTGGTGTAATTCTCTTGTTCTATCTGGTGTAATTCTCTTGTTCTATCTGGTGTAATTCTCTTGTTCTATCTGGTGTAATTCTCTTGTCCTATCTGGTGTAATTCTCTTGTCCTATCTGGTGTAATTCTCTTGTCCTATCTGGTGTAATTCTCTTGTTCTATCTGGTGTAATTCTCTTGTTCTATCTGGTGTAATTCTCTTGTCCTATCTGGTGTAATTCTCTTGTCCTATCTGGTGTAATTCTCTTGTCCTATCTGGTGTAATTCTCTTGTCCTATCTGGTGTAATTCTCTTGTTCTATCTGGTGTAATTCTCTTGTCCTATCTGGTGTAATTCTCTTGTCCTATCTGGTGTAATTCTCTTGTCCTATCTGGTGTAATTCTCTTGTCCTATCTGGTGTAATTCTCTTGTCCTATCTGGTGTAATTCTCTTGTCCTATCTGGTGTAATTCTCTTGTCCTATCTGGTGTAATTCTCTTGTCCTATCTGGTGTAATTCTATTGTCCTATCTGGTGTAATTCTCTTGTCCTATCTGGTGTAATTCTCTTGTCCTATCTGGTGTAATTCTCTTGTCCTATCTGGTGTAATTCTCTTGTCCTATCTGGTGTAATTCTCTTGTCCTATCTGGTGTAATTCTCTTGTCCTATCTGGTGTAATTCTCTTGTCCTATCTGGTGTAATTCTCTTGTCCTATCTGGTGTAATTCTCTTGTCCTATCTGGTGTAATTCTCTTGTCCTATCTGGTGTAATTCTCTTGTCCTATCTGGTGTCCTGTGTGAACTTAAATATGTTCCCCCTAATTCTCCCATCTCTCCTCCTCTGGCCTTAATGGCCATGTAATGTTATAATCTCCAACCGGCACAGCCTGAAGAGGACTGGCCACCTATCAGAGCCTGGTTCCTCTCTAGGTTTCTTCCTAGGTTCCTGCCTTTCTAGGGACTTTTTCCGAGCCACCCTGTTTCTGCATCTGTATTGCTTGTGGTTTGGGGTTTTAGGCTGGGTTTCTGTACAGCAATTTGTGACATCTGCTGATGTAAAAAAAAGGCTTGATAAATACATTTGATTGATTGAGACAGGAGTTATGTAAGGGTAGTTGGGGACAGGAGTTATGTATAGGTAGTTGGGGACAGGAGTTATGTATAGGTAGTTGGGGACAGGAGTTATGTATAGGTAGTTGGGGACAGGAGTTATGTATAGGTAGTTGGGGACAGGAGATATGTATAGGTAGTTGGGGACAGGAGTTATGTATAGGTAGTTGGGGACAGGAGTTATGTATAGGTAGTTGGGGACAGGAGTTATGTATGGGTAGTTGGGGACAGGAGTTATGTAAGGGTAGTTGGGGACAGGAGTTATGTATAGGTAGTTGGGGACAGGAGTTATGTATGGGTAGTTGGGGACAGGAGTTGTGTATAGGTAGTTGGGGACAGGAGTTATGTAAGGGTAGTTGGGGACAGGAGTTATGTAAGGGTAGTTGGGGACAGGAGTTATGTATAGGTAGTTGGGGACAGGAGTTATGTAAGGGTAGTTGGGGACAGGAGTTATGTAAGGGTAGTTGGGGACAGGAGTTATGTATAGGTAGTTGGGGACAGGAGTTATGTAAGGGTAGTTGGGGACAGGAGTTATGTAAGGGTAGTTGGGGACAGGAGTTATGTATAGGTAGTTGGGGACAGGAGTTATGTAAGGGTAGTTGGGGACAGGAGTTATGTAAGGGTAGTTGGGGACAGGAGTTATGTAAGGGTAGTTGGGGACAGGAGTTATGTAAGGGTAGTTGGGGACAGGAGTTATGTATAGGTAGTTGGGGACAGGAGTTATGTAAGGGTAGTTGGGGACAGGAGTTATGTATGGGTAGTTGGGGACAGGAGTTATGTAAGGGTAGTTGGGGACAGGAGTTATGTATGGGTAGTTGGGGACAGGAGTTATGTAAGGGTAGTTGGGGACAGGAGTTATGTAAGGGTAGTTGGGAACAGGAGTTATGTATGGGTAGTTGGGGACAGGAGTTATGTAAGGGTAGTTGGGGACAGGAGTTATGTATGGGTAGTTGGGAACAGGAGTTATGTAAGAATAGTTGGGGACAGGAGTTATGTAAGGGTAGTTGGGAACAGGAGTTATGTAAGAATAGTTGGGGACAGGAGTTATGTAGGGGTAGTTGGGGACAGGAGTTATGTATGGGTAGTTGGGGACAGGAGTTATGTATGGGTAGTTGGGGACAGGAGTTATGTATGGGTAGTTGGGGACAGGAGTTATGTAAGGGTAGTTGGGGACAGGAGTTATGTATGGGTAGTTGGGGACAGGAGTTATGTATGGGTAGTTGGGGACAGGAGTTATGTCAGGGTAGTTGGGAACAGGAGTTATGTAAGAATAGTTGGGGACAGGAGTTATGTAAGGGTAGTTGGGAACAGGAGTTATGTAAGAATAGTTGGGGACAGGAGTTATGTAGGGGTAGTTGGGGACAGGAGTTATGTAAGGGTAGTTGGGGACAGGAGTTATGTATGGGTAGTTGGGGACAGGAGTTATGTATGGGTAGTTGGGGACAGGAGTTATGTCAGGGTAGTTGGGAACAGGAGTTATGTAAGAATAGTTGGGGACAGGAGTTATGTGTGGGTAGTTGCCCTCACTTGCTTGCAGATTGTTAAGGAGGAATTTAGAGAGAGAGAGAGAGAGACAGAGAGACAGAGAGACAGAAGTGTTCTGACCTGCCAGAGGCGGTGAAGAGCAGGACTTTGTGGGCGTAGAATGGCTTCCCCTCCACCAAGAAGGTCACATCTGACATCTCCTGGTTGTTTAGGAAATGAGGATCTGGAAGGCAGATTCATCAACCTAATTTATTTCAACTCAATTCTGAATTTCTAGTTTTTGACAATCTTTGGACACTAAATGGAGCATTTGTCTATGCTGATGTGAATCAGTGCAGTGTTATGTACGACGTGCTCCATAGCAGAAATCAAACTTTTACTACTAAGCAATAAGACCTAATCCTTCTTCTCCTGCTCACCCAGGCGTGAGGTCTGTTTCCTCTTGATCTCGGAGAGTTTGGGGATGGGGTACGGCCCGTAGCACTGGGTGAAGATCAGAGACAGCTGCTGGCTGATCACCTCATTCTGGAACATCGCAGATGGGGAGAGGGAACACAGGGGAGTTAGATATCAGACGGGTTTTATACACTCCATACACACAATATAGATAAAGGCAGATACAGGTATCTACTACCACATTCACTTCCACATTGCCCAGTCGGTCAAGTTACAAAGGCTGCTGATTTAACAAGCACCAGTGTTCACAGTCAATCAGTGAGTAGATTATCGAGTGTTGCTTTCAGAAGGATGAAAAATAACATCTGCAGACCACAGAGAACCCAGCGTAACAGATCCACACTTGTTGATAGGCTGAATAAAGCACTCATTTTGCAGTAACTGCTGCTATAATGTATTGTGTGCCACACCAGTATGGAGACCATAACAACTTGTCCCCTTTATAGAATAAGTCCACATTTCTCATATCACATCCTGAACATGAAAAAATACAGTGTTACTCTCTGTTGTGCATCAGTCTGCCCTTTGTGTGTGTGTGTTAAACAAGGAGGTGTAAATAGACTGTTACACACACAGTCTGGCTAGAGGAAGATGAACGTTCTCTACCTTGAAGTCACACATCATTAGCGGGGATATGACAGGACAAACAGTGACGGGGGTCCCTGGCGTCTCATAGAGTAGGTATCACTGCCTCTGCCATAGATCAACCCTGACAGGGACGAGGGCAGCTGCTGGAATGGGACAGGAGAGGGTGGTGTGTGGTGGGGGCTTTGTGTGTTTGTACGTTTGTCTGTGTATGTGTATGTTTGTGTGTTTGTGTGTGTGTGTGTGTGTGTGTGTGTGTGTGTGTGTGTGTGTGTGTGTGTGTGTGTGTGTGTGTGTGTGTGTGTGTGTGTGTGTGTGTGTGTGTGTGTGTGTGCATGCGTGGGTGTGCATGTGAGTGTTCATCTGCTCCCTCTCAGCAATAATGCACAAACGCAACTACATGACAGGCCAACAGTTAGTTGATATATAAGAAAAGGCATTGAACTGTTCTAATATATTATTGAGGTATTATGTTGGATGTAATGCTGCAGTGAATCTTGAGGGGATAAAGAGAGATGGGTGGGGTTTGAAGAATGGGTACAATTTAGAAGCGGAGGGCATAAATCATAAATCAATGCACTAATTGAAATGGATTGGGCCTGGGGGGTTCCGCCAGTCAGTGTGGAGAGAGGGCTGCATTATATAATCACAATAAGACAAATGGGTCATGTTCCACATGTTAGCCTATTCTCTATTTAGTGTACTTCTGTTGACCAGGGCTCACAGGAATGCAGAGGAGACTGAGCCAAGCGAGTAGGCCATGTTTCTATAAAGGGGAATAAGAACGTCCATAGATTCCTTCTTAAGGGTATGGTTGTGAAGCAGAAAGAAGACATGATTTTCTTCACTGTCAGGAGAGAAAAAAGAGACAGATATGGATGTGGGATGTTGGGATCTGACAACATGCTTCACATTGTGTAAAGCATGTCTCTACGTTTATTTTGTATGTGACCAATTTCCCAATGCAACCAATACAGTTGAAAGTTGAAGAAAGTGGGATGTGGATATGGAAAAAAGCTGAATGTAGTAAGTTAGATGTGTGCCCAACTCAGATCTAGAATACATTTTGCCTTTAAGATTATAATGAATAAGATGGGGGACCTGATCCTAGATCAGCAATTGTCTGAGACACTTTTTGAATACAGGTCATGACATCCAGTCACCTTGCTGGCTCGTAGGATCTGAAACAAGAGTGGCAGGCCGTGGGTGATGAGCTCCTGTGTGTACTCCTCCTCCTCAATACAGCTGAACTCCTTGAGCAGGCCCTGGATCAGTGGTCTCCGATGCTGCAGGAAACACGTCCGCAGAGACTCCAGCCAGGTGTGCAGCGTCCAGGGGACCCCTGAGACACATACACACACACAGAGATGTTTACATCTACACACACAGAGATGTTTACATCTACACACACAGAGATGTTTACATCTACACACCCAGAGATGTTTACATCTACACACACACTTGACATCCCGCCAACTTTGAGAAAAAACACTCTATATCAGAGTTGTGCCTGTTGTTCAAATGTAAATCTGCCATCTCATTAGCTAGAATGTCCCACCCCCCCCGCCTGCTTACACTGATTTCCATTGTTAATATTGCCAGCAATATATCTTGTCAACAAAACTACAATAAATATTATACGGTGAGAACCCACTAACAGACCTTAGTGGAATGAGGAGACAAATGGAAAAAAAAACACAAGGTTGTTACACAAACAGCTGGCTTTCATTCCATTGGGAAAACAACAACAACAACAACAACACAGGCAGAACATCTACAGTTTGCTTCATGTGACTGGAATGCAAGGAATGGCCACGGCAATATGGATCTCTTAGATTACAATGTATAGGTCAGACCTGAATGTATATCTATTATACTGACAAAAGGCTGCGCATATCTATACTGTAATTACTGCATTGTGAAGACCTAAAGAAAGTACATGTTGTTTACAAATATGCAGTTGACCTGAAACTAAGTCCATGGTTGATGAGGTGAACGTCTATATATTGTTCCCTGTTGCAAGTCCACAGACATGCAGTTTGCATCTCAACATGTTACTAATCTGGTCTTGGTTATTGAGCCTCTATACCAGAGGAGGCTGGTGATGGAAGGACAGCTCATAGTAATGTTTGGAATTGAATTAATGGAATGGTATCAAACTCATGGAAACCATGGAAACCATGCATTTGATACCATTCCATTTAGTCCATTCCAGCCATTAACCTGTCCTCTGATTTAAAGTGCCACCAGCCACCACTGAACTATACTATATACTGTAGATCAGGTGTGGACAACTCCAGTCCTCGAGGCCTGATTGGTGCCACACCTTTTCTCCATCCCTAGCAAACACAGCTGATTAATCAAATTTCATTCTAAACTGAAGATCATGACAAGGTGATTATTGGTGTCAGGTGTGTTAGCTGGGGCTGGGGAAAAACTGTGACACCAATCAGGCCCTCAAGGACTGGAATTGCCCTGCTGCAGATAGACTATAAAGTGTTACTAAAGTATGTACTAACCTAGGCTGCGTATGTCGATGGTGATATCCACATGTCCGTGTTCAGAGCTGTGGTACATGGCCTCTCTCAGGGCCTTGAGCTTGGCCTTGCCTGTCCGGACCAGGTCCAGCTGGGAGGGGTTCCTCTCCTCCAGGCCCCTTTCTTCCTCTGTCCCCTCGGCAAGGATCTCCTCCAGGGACAGCACGTCCCCTTTCCCCTTCTCCGTCTGGGACAGCAGCTTGCGGAACACGTTCCTTTACAGGGAGGATAGTAGACAGAGATATGTGATAGTAGTGATAGTGGTGATAATGTAGTGATAATGCAGGGATGCTATGATGTTAAATGTATGGTGACGTGTGTGTGTTTGGGGTTGGGTATGTGTGTGTGTTCACGAGCGAGAGAGAGATATGTTTTCTCTCTACCTATAATTTCTTGCTCATTTCGTGTGTTGTGAGTATAGTCAGTGTTACCTGTGTCCATGTGCTGCTGCTAGACTGTAGGAGTTCATGTCTCCATGAGGGGCAGTAGAGATACCATTACGATACACGGTTCCCACCATGGGGTCTGCTCCTCTCTCCAACAGCAAACTGACCAGCTCAAAGTTACCTAGGTAAGAGGTCAATATATCATATATTAGTTGAGGGTCAAATTGAACTGAGAATGTGTGTATGAGGGTGGTTTATTGCGGATGTTGTGTGTGTCTATCCATGAACATCTCAGCTAGTCTGCCTATATCTGCTAGGTGTCTGTGTGTACAGTATGTGCATGTGTATGCTACATCTTCTAGATCTGCTAGGTGTCTGTGTGTATGTACATGTGTATGCTACATCTTCTAGATCTGCTACGTGTCTGTGTGTATGTGCATGTGTATGCTACATCTTCTAGATCTGCATAGTGCATAGTGTACCTGCAGCAGAGGCAAGCTGTAGCGGGGTCTCTGTGTAGTTCTCCATACCGTCCTGTAGGGAGCCCTCTACGTTGGCCCGGGCATCCAGGAGCAGCTATGGAGGGCAGGGGGGGAGGCAGCTTAGGGTTCGGTTCTACCCCAAAATGCCTGAACACTAAATCTGCATTTATTCAACCACAAATGCTGTTTTTCTGCTTTCAGCCCATGTGATTTCCATGTCCTTCCAAAACCCTTCCATGAGGCATGTGGAAAAAAAAGTGCTACTACACCTTTTCATTTGAGATGTAGAAGTAATTAGTTCTAGCAGTTCAGTGGAAAAATCATTGCGATGTTGGTCCATTGTGTTTGATAACCATTAGCAATGGGGACAAACAGATTGTCCTGTTTCCACTAAGTTAATGCATTGTGTGCACACTGAAAGAAGGAAGTAGAGAATCAGCTCGTACTTTTCTGACAATAAAATGGGACAAACACTCCTAAATGTATTGAGTGTTTCCATTTTAACCAGTTTCCATTGAGTTTTCAAGCTCAGTTCACTCAGCATTCAATGACATTCAATAGACACAACATTCATAGGATTAAGGAGAAAACACATTTTAGCCATTATTATTACCATTTATAAGTCATGATAATAATAACCATGACACCAGGATTGGGGTCAATTCAGGAAGTAAACCAAGCGTCCAATTCCAATTTTTCTCATTGCTATTAAATGAAAAAATAATTTCAGTTAACTTCCTGAAATTTCGGAATTGACCCCCACCCTGCCTGACACTATACACAATGGGAGGTGAACAGACAGAAAACACAGTGAGGTGAAAAAGGATGACGTCACTACCTGCACGACAGGGACATGTCCGTGTAACACGGCGAAAGTGAGTGGTGTCCCCAGGCGCGTTTCGGGGTTGACTGAGGGGTACTTGTGCACTGTGTTTGGCACCTGGGAAGTCATTGGGGAGGTTCAGGGGAGAGAGATATGAAGCCATTAAAATGCTAGTCTATGCAGCAAAGACAAGCAGCTAAAGGGAGGAATCTAAAGGAGTGCTGGGTTGCATTCATTAGGCAACAAACATAATAAAAAACAGGGAAACAGGGAAGGCTTACTTGGACTTGTCCAATAAGAAACTTTCATTTCTGTTTTCCATTGCGAAACCTTTAAAAAAAAGTTGTCCATTGGTTGCCGTAATGAATACAACCCTGAGGTAACTAGCAAAAGCGGACATCCTCTGCACAATAGCCTGACTTGTTTCTAACCAACTCGATAGATCCCATCTAGTTCGGTCTTGTCTCACTTAGTCCTGTAGTCCTCTATTTGATTCTTTAAACTTTCCACTTTGTTCCAGCCCTGGTGTGTCTGACAGCGATAGACATGACTCTGAATCCAGTTTGAGCCCAAGACTGACCTAAGGTGACCTCAGTAACTAGACCACAGTCAGTTAGGGGCTGAGACAGACCCGTGAACGAAGCACACAAACTCATATTCCCTTGAGCATCTCTCAGAGCCTCTGAAGCAAATTTGCTTTACTTTAATTTACTTTTCCTTAATTACTCTGAGGATACACAGAGGCAGAAGTAACATTTTTAATGAATGTTTCATCTATTTGACTGGTGTGTGTGTGTGCGGTGCTTCAGAAATACTGGAAGCAAAAAACTTCCTAATCAATCAAATCAGTCACATGCTCCATTTAACTTTATTGAGATGAATCATTGCTGCATTAACGATAAGTTATGACCTCACTGCGATGATGATGAGCGGTCAAAATAACCCGTTTTCAGCCTTATGGGATGCTGTGTTGAGTGCTTTGTTCTGGGGTTTATCACAATTATGGGTGACATGAACTCTGGCGTGATGGCTGGTGGGTTATACATGCATGAGGTGATTAGCCAAGGCTAGGACCAACAGGCATAGGCCACCATTACATGTAAGTAGGCTACAACCAAAGAACCCCCTAAGCTTAACAGGGGCTCCTTGAGAAATGACTCAAACATATTAGTACAGTATTTAAAATTATCTTATCATTCTTCGTATCAAAGGTTCAAAGAGCTTACAGTTGTGTCTGTGTAATTAATATTGTAAACAATGTTATTATATTTTGTACAGTAAACAGTATGGTGGCCCATGCCTCGAAATAATGACCTTCTATAAACTATACAGCATGGCAACAGGAGAGGAGGAGTGGGGACAGATGAGGGACAACACAATCTGAGTTTTCTCCTATCTCACACCACATAAATTAGCCTGATCCCAGATCTGTTTGTGCTGTCTTGTCACAACATGGAAATTACCATATGAGTTGGCAAGACATCGCAAACAGATCTGGGATCAGGCTACACACAAATCATTCTACACAACATGGTGTTGCCATCGTCCCTGACCTCACTGTTGATGTCGGCTCCAGCGTCCAGCAGCATCTGGACCATTGCTTCATCCCCTCTCACACAGGAGTACATCAGAGGGGTCATTCCCTGGTAGATGAATCACAAAGGAAGTCAGGGGTCAGATGATTAATTGGTCAACTTACAGTTAGGGTGGACTGGTGTTTTGTTTGACAGATATTCCAGATGTTCAGGGTTATGTGAGTTGAATAAAGCAGATGTCAAGGACATTTGTCTGACAGTGTATGGATGCTTTACACTGTCTTTATACTGTGAGTTAATACTGTGTTAGACCGCTGAGCTAAAGCTTAGGCATTATCTCGGGGAGCTAACACAAGTCTTCGGGTCTCAGACAAGGTTACTCTATCATGCAAACGTGGTTCACCGAACCACCTCCCTTACATGTGCACAGGTCGAAGCCATCAACACATGGCAACAATCCTCAGTTTGACCGGTATCTGACTTCTTGGATGTGCTCACAGCTCACTTGGACTCCATGTCTGAAAGTTCCCCTCCAGCCACTTTGATTAACTAGCATGTGGAGTGGGTCATGGAAAACTCAGAGGAGTAGTGTTCCGTAGCTCTAAGTGACTGGGAACAGCCAGCGTTTCCACTAGGCTACTCAGTCAGTCTAAACATCAAAGACACACAGTCTGAAGGGAATGAGTTGGGTTCCTCAGCTCAGAACAGCCTAGAACTAAAAACTGGGTTTCCATTAAAAATGAATGTGGCTGGTACATTAGATGTGTGTGGGAGGGGGGGGGGGGGGGTATCTGACATTTTATCAAAGCCTTTTGGATGACAACATTTTTTTAACCAAGATAGAAGAATTTATAACTGACTTTTTCCAATAAAACATAAAAGGTACAGCAGATTCCCTTATTGTATGGGCCACTTTTAAATATGCATTTAGAGGTCATGCAATTCAATACTCATATTTTAAACAACAACTATTTAGGTCAAAAGAGTTCATATTAGTTCACGAAGAAAATAGAGGGACTAACAGTACAGAAAGATAACAATTAAAAACTGTACCACAGAGGCACTGAAAGTTAGAGGAAAAACAAAAAGAAATGGAGGAACTTATTCAAATGTAATATATATATATATATTTTAGATATATATTTTCCTTTATTATTTCCCCCTAACTCTACCACCTAATTGGAATAAACTAATGGACAACAACACATACAGTAAGCTTCTGCTTCCAGCTTATACATGCTATTTACATTTTACAGACACATTATATATATATATTTATATATACACCCCAAAATACATGAGGGTTTGGAAATTATGCAGATAATTACACTGATAGAAGCCACAATCGATATGCAATTCAACCCTAAAATGATTTCAATAAAAATAAAAAAGTGGCAGGTGAAATTGAGTTGAGAATGTGGGTGGGTGGTTGGGGGTGTGGGCATGTGTGTGTATATCCATCCAGGTGTACATGAGGCCGAAGAGGTGCATTCGTGCTTGTAAGAGTGTGAGCATCTTTGCCAGTGCTTGCCTGCCTGCAAGGTGTCCCTGTGGACTGGTGCTATGTCTGCTGTAAGTAACGTGTGTGTGTGTGAGAGAGTGTGAGTGAGTGAGAGAGAGAGAGAGAGAGAATGTGAGTTTTTTCATGTGTATGTGGGGGTGTGTATGTGCGTGCGTGCATTTGTGTGTGTGTGTATATGCGTGTGTCCAACTAACCTGTTCACTCATGCTGTTGATGCCGTCAGGCCCCAGCAAATTGACAGCCTGTTTGACCAGGTCGGTCCGGCCACAGTTGAGCATACGGAATCCCAGGTCCTGGAGGAACTTAGCCTCTGTGGATGCTGCATCCAACTTCCTGGATGCACAGAAGTCATCTGTCCTGGTAGGGAAATCACAGGAAAGGAAATCAATTAGCTGAATTCAGAGTTACACTCAGCTTCCTATCAATCCTCTGGATGGACATGATTTGAATGTTAACTGATTAGTGTCAATGTGAGGACAAATTCTTACTGTGTGAGGTTATCCTGAGTTTGTGTGTGTGTGTGTGTGTGTTTTAAAAAATTTATTTCACCTTTATTTAACCAGGTAGGAATAAGTTCTCATTTACAACGGAATAAACAAGCATACAGTCAATAACACAATAGAAAAAAAAGAAAGTCTACATACAGTGTGTGCAAATGGTGTGTGGAGATAAGGCATTAAATAGGCCATAGTAGCGGAGTAATTACAATTTATCAAATTAACACTGGAGTGATGGATGAGCAGATGATGATGTTCAAGTAAAACTACTGGTGTGCAAAAGAGCAGAAAAGTAAATAAAAACAATATGGGGATGATGTATTTAGATTGGGTGGGCTATTTACAGATGGGCTATGTACAGCTGCAGCGATCGGTTAGCTGCTCAGATAGCTGATGTTTAAAGTTAGTGAGGGAAATATAAGTCTCAATGTGTGTGTATGTATGTATGTGCATGTGTGTGTCTCTGAGTCCATACTGAATGTGTGTGTTTCAAGCCTGCTTGTGTGCCTGCGTGCCCTGTGTGTGTGTGTTTCAAGCCTGTGTGTGTGCCTGCGTGCCCTGTGTGTGTGTGTGTCAAGCCTGCGTGTGTGCCTGCGTGCCCTGTGTGTGTGTGTTTCAAGCCTGTGTGTGTGCCTGCGTGCCCTGTGTGTGTGTGTGTTTCAAGCCTGCGTGTGTGTGTTTCAAGCCTGCGTGTGAGCCTGCGTGCCCTGTGTGTGTGTGTTTCAAGCCTGCGTGTGTGCCTGCGTGCCCTGTGTGTGTGTGTTTCAAGCCTGCATGTGTGCCTGCGTGCCCTGTGTGTGTGTGTTTCAAGCCTGCGTGTGAGCCTGCGTGCTATGTGTGTGTGTTTCAAGCCTGCGTGTGTGCCTGCGTGCCCTGTGCGTGTGTGTTTCAAGCCTGCGTGTGTGCCTGCGTGCCCTGTGTGTGTGTGTTTCAAGCCTGCGTGTGAGCCTGCGTGCCATGTGTGTGTTTCAAGCCTGCGTGTGTGCCTGCGTGCCCTGTGTGTGTGTGTTTCAAGCCTGCGTGTGAGCCAGCGTGCCATGTGTGTGTTTCAAGCCTGCGTGTGTGCCTGCATGCCCTGTGTGTGTGTGTTTCAAGCCTGCGTGTGAGCCTGCGTGCCATGTGTGTGTTTCAAGCCTGCGTGTGTGCCTGCGTGCCCTGTGTGTGTGTGTTTCAAGCCTGCGTGTGTGCCTGCGTGCCATGTGTGTGTTTCAAGCCTGCGTGTGTGCCTGCGTGCCATGTGTGTGTTTCAAGCCTGCGTGTGTGCCTGCGTGCCCTGTGTGTGTGTGTTTCAAGCCTGCATGTGTGCCTGCGTGCCATGTGTGTGTTTCAAGCCTGCATGTGTGCATGCGTGCCCTGTGTGTGTGTGTTTCAAGCCTGCATGTGTGCCTGCGTGCCCTGTGTGTGTGTGTTTCAAGCCTGCGTGTGAGCCTGCGTGCTATGTGTGTGTGTTTCAAGCCTGCGTGTGTGCCTGCGTGCCCTGTGTGTGTGTGTTTCAAGCCTGCGTGTGTGCCTGCGTGCCCTGTGTGTGTGTGTTTCAAGCCTGCGTGTGAGCCAGCGTGCCATGTGTGTGTTTCAAGCCTGCGTGTGTGCCTGCGTGCCCTGTGTGTGTGTGTTTCAAGCCTGCGTGTGAGCCTGCGTGCCATGTGTGTGTTTCAAGCCTGCGTGTGTGCCTGCGTGCCCTGTGTGTGTGTGTTTCAAGCCTGTGTGTGTGCCTGCGTGCCATGTGTGTGTTTCAAGCCTGCGTGTGTGCCTGCGTGCCATGTGTGTGTTTCAAGCCTGCGTGTGTGCCTGCGTGCCCTGTGTGTGTGTGTTTCAAGCCTGCGTGTGTGCCTGCGTGCCATGTGTGTGTTTCAAGCCTGCATGTGTGCATGCGTGCCCTGTGTGTGTGTGTTTCAAGCCTGCGTGTGAGCCTGCGTGCCATGTGTGTGTTTCAAGCCTGCGTGTGTGCCTGAGTGCCCTGTGTGTGTTTCCATGCCGTACTTGAGCTGGCGTGGTTCACAGTCCACCCCTGGCAGCAGCAGCCTGGCGGCCTGCCGGACGTCGTCACTGTCCACTGAGAAGCTACGGCGGTGCTCTGCGTGGGCCACCGACACCCTGAGCCACTCCATCAGAGGAGGTAGAACCAGGAACGGCCTGCAGGGGGAGACACACACACACACATACACACACACACACACACACACACACACACACACACACGCACACACACGAGTCATCAATATCAGCTATCGGCTGAATGGTAGTCTGGTTGTTGTCTCGTTTCAGTACATACCTTGGATAAGCTTAGCTTACAGAAATTCGAACCATTACCATTCAGAGGATCCGGGTTGGAGGGACACAAAACTGACTTGAGATCTGTGTCTTGGAGCAAAGTTTGCTATTCCTCCTACTCCTTTATTCAGAGACCCTAACAGATGGTTCCCATTTCAAATTACATTACAAATATTAACATGTATCTTCACCTGTCTGTCATTGACATATTATTATTAATATGAATATATATGTAATGTTAATATTGAACAATATTGATGTGACTCTCTAAGTCACTGCTTGATATCTCATACAGGATGGTTCAATGTGTTGAATGTCCTTGACCCCAGCTTCACTCCTTTATTTGTAATAGCTATATGTCACTCATCATCAATCTGTCATTCATCAATGCTATTCTAACCTGAGGGAGAATCCTGCTCTTCAGTGATTCGAGGTTTCATCACTGCACAAATGCAAATGACTCTCTTCAAAGACATGGGAAACATGTGACCTTGAGGCATTTTGAAGTAATTTGTACAGGTGTTTTCAAAATATTACATTATCTTTGAAGACTCACAATTAGGCATAGACCTAACCAGGTTTTAAAACGTGATTGGAATCACACAACTTTCCCAATTCCACTCTACAAATCTGCTCATTAGGAACCTTTCTTTGCAGCGCGCAGAGCTGAAGCAGACTGGGGAAAAAAGACCTGGGGGACATATTAGCCGTTAGCTCTCCATTACAGGGCAGTAAAGTCTGGAACTCCGGAGGAGGCCTGCTCATAACCAACTTTCAGATTTTTCACCTACTTCCCCTTCCCCTGGCAGGGGTTATCCACATAGCCTGTGGACATACTGGGCCGTGAGGTTATATAATGTATAGAGATAATGTACAGGAGTAGATAGATAATTATTTGCCATAAAGTCATCAAACACAGAATTACTTAAAAATATATTGCGTAGGACTGTAAGAAGAAAACATGTATGTTCTTGAATTTGAAATACCCAGAGGGTATGTGGTTCCAATGACGTCAGCTACCCAGTTCCCAGCAGGGTAAGAGTTTGCACGAACACACTGGTTGCGTTTGCCGGCCGAGAGAACTTAGCACATCTGTACAAAGTTGCGAGCCGTAATTTGCAAACCCTTAGGGGAACACACTAAAACATGGACTTCATACATTCTAAAACATGGACTCCATACATTCTAAAACATGGACTCCATACATTCTAAAACATGGACTCCATACATTCTAAAACATGGACTCCATACATTCTAAAACATGGACTCCATACATTCTAAAACATGGACTCCATACATTCTAAAACATGGACTCCATACATTCTAAAACATGGACTCCATACATTCTAAAACATGGACTCCATACATTCTAAAACATGGACTCCATACATTCTAAAACATGGACTCCATACATTCTAAAACATGGACTCCATACATTCTAAAACATGGACTCCATACATTCTAAAACATGGACTCCATACATTCTAAAACATGGACTCCATACATTCTAAAACATGGACTCCATACATTCTAAAACATGGACTCCATACATTCTAAAACATGGACTCCATACATTCTAAAACATGGACTCCATACATTCTAAAACATGGACTCCATACATTCTAAAACATGGACTCCATACACTCTAAAACATGGACTCCATACATTCTAAAACATGGACTCCATACATTCTAAAACATGGACTCCATACATTCTAAAACATGGACTCCATACAGCCTCCAACTTGTATTGAACTGTAATGACTATGTTAGTGACACAGACTGAATCAAAGCCATCAACTTTGACTGTGCATGTGTGGATATGAGTCTGTTTCAAAAGTAATTTCCTGCTGTTTTCCCACACAGGTGACATTTAGGGCTTACTATACCTTAACAAGCTGTCAATTGACTCCATTTCCATTGAACCAATGGAAATAGTATTCCTCAATAGGAAAACATCTGGTTTAGGGATGTGGGGGAGATGTCTGGCGTACTTCAGAATGGCTTTGGTTCACCATAGAATGAAAGTACTACCATGATATGTCAATACCTATCTGATCAAGGGATGAATGTGGAGGTTCAGTACAGGACAGAGATTCTCCTGAGCTGTGAATCATAACTGTCTATCTACACCGTCAATGTAGAGATTAACCATATATATAACAGATATATAACAGTCTCATTTGAGGTGTGTGTTACCTCTCTGTCTGCAGGGTAACCTTAGAGGGTTCTACGTTGGGGTTCTCCCATTCCACCTGGGGACAGTGCATGAAGTAGCAGAGAGTGTAGAGCGCCTCAGGCTCCCAGTGTACTGGGCTGCTCTTCTGGTGGATGGGCGTCCCGTTGCTATGGTTCTTCACATGCAGCGGCTGGAGGTGGTGCATGGCCCGGGAGACCAGGTCACCTGCAGGACACAATGAAAAGAGGGTTGTGGTTACACACACATCCACAATCAAATCAGGAGCTGGAGAAGAAGAAGGTCATAGAGAAATGGAGGGAATGTCCTCTTGTTTTCACACGCATGCGTACACACACGCACACAAACGTGTACACATGCACACGCACGGTGTCAGGGGAGATAGATACTATAGAGAATGTCTAGACCCCATGGTGAAAAGACATAAACACAGACAGACAGGGGTTCATCATCATCCTCTCTGAAGGAGCTTCCGTCGAGTAAAAGCATAGCCACAACTGTTTTTTATGAAATATGAATATTTAGGAACATACTACTCTCCTTGCTATTTCCTCATGCTCTGCATAATCCTCCAGTACTTTTAGGTCATGCGGTTTCACTCAAACTCTCTGCTTAAAAGGTTTTCCTCATAAAATGTGAATATTCTCCAGATGCTTCAAATGGCATGGCAAAAACTGTTTTTCACAAAATTTTTACTGAGCTGAAAGGGACAGGACATATTGCCTTCGAATGCCTTGCAGACCTGGAAGCCAGACAACGAGACAGCTGGGCCCAACTAGAATCCCACTGAGACACAGTAAAACTGTACATGAGGGGTTTTCAAAAGGCTGCACTATTCATGCTATCTCATAGACACAACGAGTACCAGTACTCACCCTATTTCTACTATATAGAGCAGAAATTGACATCTTGTCGATATGACACCATTACTATACATTAGAAACATACTGCAGATTGTTCTGCGTCTCTATCATAGCATGACATTCTGAGAGTCCTGGGTCCTATCACTCCGTACGCTTTTGTTACTGTGCATATAACAGAAAAACACTTTTTGTTTATATAACATTATTATGCTTCTAACACATGATTTGTTGTTGTTGTATTGTTTGTATATCGTTGTATGTTACATTTGTGTGACTGTCCTTGTCTATCAGTGTATCAGTGTTTTGTGACTTGTCATGTTTTGTGTTTTTTGTGGTCCCCAGGAAGAGTATCTGCTGATGGGGATCCAAATAAACACACATATATATCGTCCTGATGTAGGTTGACATGGTGCTAATCTGTCAGTCAAGTAATAGAGTTATAGTGTAATGCCACGTTCCATTGGTTTCACATTCACACATACTGTAGGGGTCTGTTTCACAATCACAACACATTGCATTCAATTAAAGACTAAACAGAGGGATCTATTTCTCACCAAACTCATTCAGTGGAAACGCAACAGCATGCAGTCGTACCAATAAAGGGATGAGTCTATGGGGACAGTCATTCAAAGAGACAAATGGTTTGTTTAGCATCATAATTGTGTGGCTTGTCTGTTGTCAAGATTTCGTTTTTGCCTTGACAATGAGAGAAGGGCACATGTGGAAGCATGACTAAAAGGGGGGAATTGGATGCTTGAAATCAACAGTCTATCTTTCAGACAGCAGACCTGGGAGATGTCAGTGCTCGACTGATAAGAGAAACAGTGCAGCATTGTATGGAACAGTATGATGCAATGCAAAGAACCGAGTGGGCTAGCGGATCTGATGAAAACAAACAACAACCACCACACACTGGCAATTCAGATGTATAATTGAGACCCTATAGCCTTGACATGCTAGCAGCACAACCACACACACACACAGCACACCCACACACTACACCCCCCCGCTACACTAATTGTACCAAAGGGAGTACAATACAGTGTGATGACAGTGTAATAGTGCCCTAATTAAGCAGTGGAATGAGGGGGAGGGGGGACTGAGGCAGGCAGCTCAGCTTGATGGTCTAACATCCATCCTCATCTCTTATTGATGTTGGCCTGTGACATTTCCTGGAGTTGGGTGGCGGGCAGGCAGGCAGGCAGGCAGGCAGGCAGGCAGGCAGGCAGGCAGGCAGGCAGGCAGGCAGGCAGGCAGGCAGGCAGGCAGGCAGGCAGATAGACAGACAGACAGACAGACAGACAGACAGACAGACAGACAGACAGACAGACAGACAGACAGACAGACAGACAGGCAGGCAGACTGACAGACTGACAGACAGACAGACAGACAGACAGACAGACAGACAGGCAGGCAGGCAGGCAGGCAAGCAGACAGGCAGGCAGGCAGGCAGGCAGGCAGGCAGGCAGGCAGGCAGGCAGGCAGGCAGGCAGGCAGGCAGGCAGGCAGCTGTAGGGCTGAGGAGTGAGATAACTAAACACAACAAGCCAACAGCAACACTCTCGGCCACAGAACTGTGCCTTCCTCTACACAAAGACAATGAGTTTCTTCTGAAGTACAGAAAACAACCACCGATATGGTACAGATGGATAAATAATAGGCAGGAATAGGAAACGGCTAGCTGTCATATCACCATGGATACTGGACTGGACAGTACTTTGTGTTAGCCATATAGCTCATAATGGTGGCGACTAAAGGAAGAAGTAGCTCATTCTTTCCAGCAACAGTGAGCAGGGAAGTAGGAGACTTCATAGCTCTAGTCTTTGGGTATGCATCTTAACTATAATGTCATTTTTAAAGTGTTCAACAGGGCACCACCCGCTTTGTCTACAGGATCTACACGGTTATCAAAAGATCATCTCCTAAAACCTGTTCACTGTTGCAATGAGCTGGGTTCTCGTCTAGTTCTGTTTCTCAGGAGTACAATCACACCGCTTATATTTACAAGGGGGATTTAGAAGTGTTGGCACCTTAGCAGTGAGTTACCAGCTATTCAGTGCCCACATAACAGCCAAGCGTTGATTAGAGCGTGATGTGTAATGACTGTTTAATGGGGTAGAAGCTGAGTACATCTCACAGGAGCCATGACCAAACAGAAAGTAGAACCGGTATTAGAAATGTTTTGTACACAACTTCTTATCATATTTGGTCTTTGCAGTTGGAGAATGTGTAGTGTAGTGCACAGAATTGTGCAGGTGAAGTCAGAGCTATTTGATTTGCTGCCAATCAGCCATGATAGTGTTTAATTGTGAGTGGCCTGTGTAGGTCCAGGACGTTTCTCTCCAAGGCTCTGACAGAAGCAGAGGAACATAGCAGGTTAAACTGTTTAAAAAATGTATTGCCTATTTTTATTATCAATAAATAAATGTAAAATGTGTATGTGTGTGATACAGGGAGATCTGTGGAGATGATAAGATCTGTGTTCAGATTTGAGTCCTGATCCAAATTGATTCTGGTTCAAAATCAACTAACCACCTCATTTGTTCCTAAACATCAGACAATGGGCTCCAATAAGGACCCCACATTATATGAACATAAAACTGTTTTTCTGGTGGTGTAGAAAGCAATCACTGAGGTCATCATGTTGACATTATTTCCTGAGGTACTTTCCCCTAGTGGTTGCTTCTACAGATTTCCATATGAAAATAGCCTGTGCTGAGTATATGATATCCTCAGCTGTCTGCTATTGACATTTCCAAGAATAGGATGACGCCATTGTTGTTAAATGTACATAATTACATGATCAATTTCTCTCTACATCAGAGGAAGATTTTATCAAATTTAATCTCTGACTGACTGATGATGATTCTCTGAGGTATTTTTTAAACATGTCAGAGATGACAGCTCGTTTTGTGGGGACTTTGACAGGCTGCCGTTTCAAATATGCCAATATAGCTTTTTATTTTTTTATTTTTTTATTTCACCTTTATTTAACCAGGTAGGCTAGTTGAGAACACCTTTATTTAACCAGGTAGGCTAGTTGAGAACACCTTTATTTAACCAGGTAGGCTAGTTGAGAACACCTTTATTTAACCAGGTAGGCTAGTTGAGAACACCTTTATTTAACCAGGTAGGCAAGTTGAGAACACCTTTATTTAACCAGGTAGGCAAGTTGAGAACACCTTTATTTAACCAGGTAGGCAAGTTGAGAACACCTTTATTTAACCAGGTAGGCAAGTTGAGAACAAGTTCTCATTTACAATTGCGACCTGGCCAAGATAAAGCAAAGCAGTTCGACACATTCAACAACACAGAGTTACACATGGAGTAAAACAAACATACAGTCAATAATACAGTAGAAACATGTCTATATACGATGTGAGCAAATGAGGTGAGACAAGGGAGGTAAAGGCAAAAAAAGGCCATGGTGGCAAAGTAAATACAATATAGCAAGTAAAACACTGGAATGGTAGATTTGCATTGGAAGAATGTGCAAAGTAGAAATAAAAATAATGGGGTGCAAAGGAGCTAAATAAATAAATAAATAAAATAAATACAGTTGGGAAAGAGGTAGTTGTTTGGGCTAAATTATAGGTGGGCTATGTACAGGTGCAGTAATCTGTGAGCTGCTCTGACAGCTGGTGCTTAAATCTAGTGAGGGAGATAAGTGTTTCCAGTTTCAAAGATTTTTGTAGTTCGTTCCAGTCATTGGCAGCAGAGAACTGGAAGGAAAGAAAGAATTGGTTTTGGGGGTGACCAGAGAGATATACCTGCTGGAGCGTGTGCTACAGGTGGGTGATGCTATCGTGATCAGTGAGCTGAGATAAGGGGGGACTTTACCTAAAATAAATGACACAACTAACAGAGCAGAAAAATTGATAACTCTAAAATGGACATCTAAACGCCATTGGAAAAACACTATACCTACAATATGCAAATTTCTAAATTGAACTTTGCCAGATTTTTCATCATCTGTCTTTATCCTCTCCCTCCATGACAGTCTGATAGCTCGTCCGTCGTTGACGTTTCTGCTTTTCTCCATAATTCATTCTGCATTTTGAACTTTGCACATATCCTTTCACGTCATCCGGCCTATTTACAAGATAAACTTCCTGCGTTGATATTACCTTTGGAAATAAGCTTGAGAGGCATCGAGAGGTATCCTTGGCCGCTACAGCTGTGTCACTGTATTTGCAGTGTCAACACAGTTGAATGAGTCCCAGAGTGACCCCATAAATATTCCATGTACAGAGCGCTGATGATGTAACTTCGCGCTCTGTATGCCTGGGACTCCATTTTGATTCAGATTAGAATTGGATCAGTGTTTATTCTGATGATAATTGTTGACGCTGGACACACAGGGTGTTTTGGGTCGCTCATCGTGTCAGATGCAATAACATTGGCCTAATGTTGACATAACATCTGAAAGAAACAGCATTAGAGACCTCATGTCTGAAAGACAGCATTAGAGACCTCATGTCTGAAAGACAGCATTAGAGACCTCACATCTGAAAGAGACAGCATTAGAGACCTCACGTCTGAATGAGACAGCATTAGAGACCGCACGTCTGAAAGAGACAGCATTAGAGACTTCATGTCTGAATGAGACAGCATTACAGACCTCACGTCTGAAAGAGACAGCATTAGAGACCTCACGTCTGAACGAGACAGCATTAGAGACCTCACGTCTGAATGAGACAGCATTAGAGACCTCACGTCTGAATGAGACAGCATTAGAGACCTCAAGTCTGAACCAGACAGCATTAGAGACCTCACGTCTGAAAGAGACAGCATTAGAGACCTCACGTCTGAAAGAGACAGCATTAGAGACCTTACGTCTGAACGAGACAGCATTAGAGACCTCACGTCTGAATGAGACAGCATTAGAGACCTCACGTCTGAATGAGACAGCATTAGAGACCTCACGTCTGAAAGAGACAGCATTAGAGACTTCACGTCTGAATGAGACAGCATTACAGACCTCACATCTGAATGAGACAGCATTAGAGACCTCACGTCTGAAAGAGACAGCATTAGAGACCCCACGTCTGAATGAGACAGCATTAGAGACCTCAAGTCTGAACCAGACAGCATTAGAGACCCCACGTCTGAAAGAGACAGCATTAGAGACCTCACATCTGAATGAGACAGCATTAGAGACCTCACGTCTGAAAGAGACAGCATTAGAGACCTCACGTCTGAAAGAGACAGCATTAGAGACCTCACGTCTGAATGAGACAGCATTAGAGACCTCAAGTCTGAACCAGACAGCATTAGAGACCCCACGTCTGAAAGAGACAGCATTAGAGACCTCACATCTGAATGAGACAGCATTAGAGACCTCACGTCTGAAAGAGACAGCATTAGAGACCTCACGTCTGAAAGAGACAGCATTAGAGACCTCACGTCTGAATGAGACAGCATTAGAGACCTCACATCTGAACCAGACAGCATTAGAGACCCCACATCTGAACCAGACAGCATTAGAGACCTCACGTCTGAAAGAGACAGCATTAGAGACCTCACGTCTGAATGAGACAGCATTAGAGACCTCACATCTGAAAGACAGCATTAGAGCCCTCACGTCTGAAAGAGACAGCATTAGAGACCTCACGTCTGAAAGAGACATCATGAGAGACCTCATGTCTGAATGAGACATCAGGAGAGACCTCACAACTGAAATAGACAGCATTAGAGACCTCACACCTGAAATAGACATCATGAGAGACCTCACATCTGAAAGAGACATCATGAGAGACCTCATGTCTGAATGAGACATCAGGAGAGACCTCACATCTGAAATAGACAGCATTAGAGACCTCCCGTCTGAAAGAGACAGCATTAGAGACCTCACATCTGAAAGAGACAGCATTAGAGACCTCACGTCTGAAAGACAGCATTAAAACCTTTCTGTGTTGCTATATGTGTTCTTAGAATGACATTGCTCCGTGTATCTACACTGACTAGACTAGAGGTTTCAGCACTTCTGGACATCACAGGTCGTTTCTTGGTTAGTCAGCTGAAATGAGCTGAGGACATAAACTCAACCACACTCCCAGACTGAACTGTGTGTCTCTTCAAATGAAGCGTCCACTCACTCAGCCAAAAATGGCCTTAACGGACTACAGTTTATCGAAATGCCATTGGAAGAGATACAGTACTGTGTATGGCTCTAAGAGCATTATACAAGAGCTCAACATATTCTCAAGTGGAAGAGGTTTTCACAAAAATAAACATGTACAGTGCATTCTGAAAGTATTCAGACCCCTTCCCCTTTTCCACATTTTGTTACGTCACAGTCTTATGCTAAAATGAATAAAATAAAATAAAAACTCATCCGTCTACACACAATACCCCGTAATGACAAAGCAAAACAGGTTTTCAGACATTTTTGCAAATGTATTATATATAAAAAACAGAAATACCTTATTTACATAAGTATTCAGACTCAAAATTGAGCTCAGGTTCATCCTTTTTCCATTAATCATCCTTGAGATGTTTCTACAACTTGATTGGAGTCCACCTGTGGTAAATTCAATTGATTGGACATGATTTGGAAAGGTACACACCTGTCTGTATAAGGTCCCACAGTTGACAGTGCATGTCAGAACAAAAACCAAGCCATGAGGTCGAAGGTATTGTCCGTAGAGCTCAGAGACAGAATTGTGTCGAGGCACAGATCTGGGGAAGGGTATCAAAACAATTCTGCAGCATTGAAGGTCTCCAAGAACACACTGGCCTCCTACCATTCTTAAATGGAAGGAGTTTGGAACCACCAAGACTCTTCCTAGAGCTGGCAGCCCAGCCAAACTGAGAAATCGGGGGAGAAGGGCCTTGGTCAGGGAGTTGACCAAGAACCCGATGGTCAGTCTGACAGAGCTCCAGAGTTTCTCTGTGGAGAGGGGAGAACCTTCCAGAAGGACAACCATCTCTCCAGCACTCCACCAATCAGGCCTTTATGGTAGAGTGGCCAGGCGGAAGCCACTCCTCGGTAAAAGGCACATGACAGCCCGCTTGGACTTTGCCAAAAGGCACCTAAAGGACTCTCCGACCATGAGAAACAAGATTTTCTGAATGCCAAGCGTCACGTCTGAAGGAAACCTGACACGATACCTATGGTGAAGCATAGTGGTGGCAGCATCCTGCTGTGGGGATGTTTTTCAGTGGCGGGGACTGGGAGACTGGACAGAAAAATGGAGCAAAGTACAGAGAGATCCTTGATGAAAACAACGACTCTTAGCACACAGCCAAGACAACGCAGTGGTGGCTTCGGGACAAGTCTCTGAATGTCTTTGAGTGGCCCAGCCAGAGCCCGGACTTGAACCCGAAGGAACATCTCTGGAGAGACCTGAAAATAGCTGTGCATCAACACTCCCCATCCAACCAGACAGAGCTTGAGAGGATCTGCAGAGAAGAATAGGAGAAACTCCCCAAATACAGGTGTGCCAAGCTTATAGCGTCATACCCAAGAAGAAATGAGGCTGTAATCATTGCCAAAGGTGCTTCAACAAAGTATTGAGTAAAGGGTCTGAATACTTATGTATATGTGATATTTCCGTTTAAATTTTTTATACATTTGCAAAACAAATAAACTGCTTTTGCTTTGTCATTATGGGGCATTGTATGTAGATTGGCGAGGGGAAAAAACAATTTAATCCACTTTAGAATAAGGCTGTAATGTAACAAAATGTGGAAAAAGTCAAGGGGTCTGAATACTTTCCGAATGCACTGTATATTAATTTACCAGGTTTGTTGCAAGGATCTGTGTAACAGTTGCAGTAGTTGTTCCACTTACAACAGACGACAACATGGGGAAAGAAGACAGATGTCTCAGAGTGATCCTTGAACTCCCTGAAAGGCTGTAGGTGAAACAGAATACCTTGCTGCCGTCCTAATCCTTAAAGCATATGTAAATATATTTCTAGAAATGTATTGACCATTCAAACGCCTACTTAAATAGTTTGAATAATGGATAGATTTGGAATTCTCTGCCATTGACCTCATTATCTGGACTTCTGGGGTACATGTTCATCTTAGAAGGCAAATCATATGGATGCTTCAGGAGAAATGACTCTGTTGCTGTAAAAAATTAGACCTGAGTGGGCTTACTCTAACACACATACACACACGCACACGCACACACACACACACACACACACACACACACACACACACACACACACACACACACACACACACACACACACACACACACACACACACACACACACACTATGTACAAAGGCATTGTAAAAACCCAATACGTGTGTCAGTGTACAATATATACTGTATGTCTGTCTAAGCATACTCACTGAGTTCTGAGATGCTGCCCACCCGTGTGGCTAGCAGGCACTGCTCGATGGAGCGCAGCTCTGACTGACTGTAGGAGTGGCCCTCCCCACTTTTCCCTGACCGCTGCTGGTCCCGATGCAGAGTCAGGCTCTCTGGTAGGCTGAGCACACCTGCAGAAGGGAAAGAGGAAGAGGGGGAGATAGAGAGAAAGGAGGTCGAGAGGGAGGAAGAGGAGAGAAAAGAGACAGGTGGTTAAGAACAAACCAATGTGTAAAGTAGTCAGACTCACAATGGACCCAGGCTCACTGGATAACAAAATGTCAAAAATAATTATAATACAGCAGGAGTTGGTTCTTTTTAAGTACAGAGAAGTGACTTTTCCATTGCAGGAAATCTTTATGTTCATTAGATATGTTGGTTTGTATTGCACTGCAACAGGTGAATGGTTTGTCCCTAAAGCTCATTGTCAGCCATCTTCGTAGAGGGGACATTGAGGAGTATACTGTATTGTGTTTCTGTCTACACAAGCAATCACTGTGTGTGAGGAACAACGCCTGGCAGTCTTTGTCGCTGAGCTAGGGTGTAACCGTTTGCTGTTTACAAGATGAGGCATTGGAACAGGGAGAGGATACTTCATCCCTTCAATTTCAGAAATGTCCACAATGACTGCCTGTGTTTCATAGAGTATTATTGTTTTTAGAAAAAAATGAATATATATATATATATATATATATATATATATATGATTTGTGATGATGCAGCTTAAATGCCGCCTTTGCAGTGTTTTCCTGACATTGATTAAACTCTACCTGTTGCTGAATGTATGCCCAAACATCTGCTATTATATACATGTAAGAGCTCTGTATTATTTTGAGTTAATGAATTGTATGGTTAAATGCCAGTCTGTTTTAGGAAGGGGGTAGACTGCTGCTGATAGTTACCTGCCTGTCTCCGTCCTCACGTTTCAATACGAGATGCTTGGTGTGAAGTAAATAGCTGTAGTCCACAGTTTAATAATCTAGCCTTTATTGTTTTTATGGATCCATTATGTATATTCAATTCGACTGTCATCTCCCTTGGCAGTGAGACACCTTACTTTATCACATGATTCCACACCTACTTATTGTGTTATTTTATTCAGATTTAAACCATCAGGTGGCCATGTTAAATTCTAGTTCCTCATTTCAAATATGGCTATTTAGCTCTGCAGAAATGAGGGTATGTGCTCATATTTGAATGCTGTACCTATCCCTCTTCAGTTTGGCTCAGATGGAGTGTTCTACCTAAGCTAATATCATGGAGGCAGCTTCATCATAGCTGCAGCCACAAATTACATTAGTCATTCTCTCCTGCTCAGGGGATGACGAGGCAGATTGCTTTCCTTCCCATTTCCTATTCTTCCACAGCAGCGCAGTGCTGCTACCGCTTCCCACGACTCACGCCTGCGGTGTGTCAAATTACAAAATGGCTATAACCAATGGCCCTCTACTCCCTAGGGAAAAGGGAAAGTAGCTTTGGTTTGAACACTTCCTCCTCAATATGCAGCTAATTTAATTGACTTGCTGCCTGGCCTTGCAGTTTACACTAATCATCAGTCTCTAAGGAAAAAAGTGTCTTCAATGGAATTTAGTAATCGTCCTCTGACCCATTACACATGACTAGACTAATTTGTTACACATAGAATAGAGACCTCAGATAATTTCTGATTCCAAACATATTTTTCTATTTTTTTCACCTCAAGGGTGACGATGGTCAGAATATTGACAGTAATGAAAGTCAGTCACCATGGAGACGGAGAGCCAGTGGGGGGTGACTGGTTGCCGTGACGCAGGGATAACAGGTGTTATGTGGTGTAGAGCCACAGCGCACTGCTCGGTGTTCATGACCCCTCCCATTATACACCTCAGCTAGGTACACTACGGGGGACCACATACAAACACATGTCCCTCTAACAAAGGACATGAGACCCAACCATCTGCTTCAGTAGGATAGGGTCAGATGTCTGATACAGCACCATCCAAACCTAACTGACAGTATCAACCAATGCCTTGGTGGAAGACTTTTACAGGTAGGTAGCCTAGTCCCAGATCTGTTTGTGCAATACATGACAATGACTGTAGGTGTTGGCAAGGCAGCAGATCCGGGACCATAGACCAGGCAACCTTAATCAAATCAAATGACATTTTCTTGGTCACATACACATATTCAGAAAGCACATAGGCACAATATGGATTTCTCTGAAACACCTTCTTTATTATCTTGCCAGCTCACAGAGCAACGCTACAGGAAATCCAGCTTTAATCGAGCATTTAAAGCAGCGGGGAGCTGTGCTGGCATCTCTCCCCTCCCCTGCCACCACTTTCACACCATTATACAGCTAGCTAAATGTGTTCCTCAACCTTTGATGTGCAGTGATTTAGCAAAACACCCATCATTTTTGTGGAGAACGTAATAACAGCCACATTTTTTCTGGAGGTAAATTTCGAGCATCATGCCATAGTCAAAGCTAGAAAAGGCGACATCAGGAGGACTCTAGGAGGGGGGTGCTATGAGTTACAAAAACACTGAAGTGTCACCTTGATTTCCCATAAGCTAGGCTGGGCTGGCTGGCAGCAGAGGCACCCTCGTGCCAGTTGCCACAGAGGCCCTCAACATGCAGGCCATGACCTGAACATCCACTTAGTCCATGGGTGCCAGTCCTGTGTGTGACCTGAGACAGGAGGGAAGAAGGAGGATGGAGAGAATAGGCTCATACTGAGGGGCAAGGTAAGACTCCTTCCTGTTCTCTCTTGGCTCCCCCGGTCATCTCTCCATCCCTTGGCCATCCTTCAGTCAGACCAACACAGTTCTGTTGGAGCTGGACAGGCTTTACTGAAAAGATCACTGAAAAGTCAGGATTTCCAAGGGGTGCCAGAGAGTTGTTTACTATGAAACTTGGCCAAAGTAAAGACCCGTATCAAGACCCTGAAGAAAAAATTGGGTTCACTCTCAGTTTTCGAGCCTGTAATTTTGCCAATGTCCTCAAAATGTATTAATTGATTTATGAATGAGAGTATGTGCTTGAAAAACACCTTGCAAGTTTGCACTTTAGCTTTTGGCTTTAACTTTCCCAGTCCTTGACCTTACTGTGACGCAGAGTGCAGAATCATGCAGTGATGGTGCAAGACCAGCTGACAGTGAAGTGCAGGCTGCTCACAGGCTTGGCTGGGGCAAGGTGACTCACTGTGTTCTAATGCAAGCCAGTGAAGCCAATGCCCTCAGGGAAGAACTGCTTGAGTTCAAATCAAATCACATTTTATTGGTCACATACACATATTTAGCAGATGTTATTTCGGGTGTAGTGAAATGCTTATATTCCTAGCTCCAACAGTGCAGTATTATCTAACAATTCACAACAATACACAAATCTAAAAGTACAATTATGGTATGAAGAAATATATAAATATTAGGATGAGCAATGTCGGAGTGACATTGACTAAAATACAGTGGAATAGAATACAGTATATACATATGAGATGAGTAAAGCATTGACTAAATACAGTAGAATAGAATACAGTATTTACATATGAGATGAGTAAAGCAGTATGTAAACATTATTAAAGTGACTAGAGTTCCTTTATTAAGGTGACCAGTGATTCCATGTCTATGTATATAGGACAGCAGCCTCTAAGGTGCAGGGTTGAGTAACCAGGTGGTAGCCAGCTAGTGATGGCTATTTAACAGTCTGATGGCCTTGAGATAGAAGCTGTTTTTCAGTCTCTCAGTCCCAGCTTTGATGCACCTGTACTGACCTCACCCTCTGGATGAGCGGGGTAGCGGGGTGAACAGGCTGTGGCTCAGGTGGTTGTTGTCCTTGATCTTTTTGGCCTTCCTGTTATATCAGGTACTGTAGGTGTCCTGGAGGGCAGGCAATGTGCTCCCGGTGATGCGTTGGGCAGTTGCGGGCGGTGCAGTTTGCCGCACCAAGCTGTGATACAGCCCGACAGGATGCTCTCAATGGTGCATCTGTAAAAGTTTGTGAGGGTGTTAGGGGCCTAGACAAATTTCTTCAGCCTCCTGAGGTTGAAGGGACGCTGTTGCGTCTTCTTCACCACACTGTCCACAATCAGCTCCTTCATTTTGTTTTGTTGAGGGAGAGGTTATTTTCCTGGCACCACTCCGCCAGGGCCCTCACCTCCTCCCTGTAGGCTGTCTCGTCATTGTTGGTAATCAGGCCTGCTATGTTTGTGTTGTCTGCAAACTTGATGATTGAATTGGAGGTGTGCGTGGCCACGCAGTCATGGGTGAACAGGGAGTACAGGAGGGGGCTAAGTACACACCCTTGTGGGGCCCCAGTGTTGAGGATCAGTGAAGTGGAGGTGTTGTTTCCCACCTTCACCACCTGGCACCAACCCGTCAACAAGTCCAGGATCCAGTTGCACAGGGCGGGGTTCAGACCCAGGGCCCCGAGCTTGATGATGACCTTGAAGGGTACTATGGTGTTGAAGGCTGATATAGTCAATGAACAGTATTCTTACATAGGTATCCTCTTGTCCAGGTGGGTTAGGGCAGTGTGCAGTGCAATGGCGATTGTATCGTCTGTTGATCTATTGGGCCGGTAAGCTAATTTAAGTGGGTCTGACAAAAAAGCAAGCCAGGACTCCTCTCCTGATTATGTCACTGTGCTGTGGTTCAAACCTGGCAATATTCAGCCACCAGAGATTAGATTATTAATTAAGATTATGAAATTATTTTCTGATGTTGTTGTTATCAAAAATGCATGTGAGAGAATTAATGTGTTTTTGCAGTGACAGAGGTCCCTCTGACATATGGTGGCAGTAGTGCGATCCAGTAGCCATTGTGTCTTTTGAATAATACATTTCAGACTTTGAATATATTTAACTACCTGGGCCAAATGACAGCTAGTGCTATTCCGTCATGAGATTGAAATGAGTGAGTGAGTGAGTGAGTGAGTGAGTGAGTGAGTGAGTGAGTGAGTGAGTGAGTGAGTGAGTGAGTGAGTGAGTGAGTGAGTGAGTGAGTGAGTGAGTGAGTGAGTGAGTGAGAGAGAGAGAGAGAGAGAGAGAGAGAGAGAGAGAGAGAGAGAGAGAGAGAGAGAGAGAGAGAGAGAGAGAGAGAGAGAGAGAGAGTGAGAGAGAGAGAGAGAGAGAGAGAGAGAGAGAGTGAGAGAGAGAGAGAGAGAGAGAGATCCTCCAGGCAAGCCACTCATCACTGAATGATGAATAATTGGTTGTATACAGGAGGAGCCCCCCATTCAGAACTCTCTCTATAATGAATGCTTAGTACTCAATAAGAGGGTCGTTCTAAAGTGGACAGTGTCATACAGCCTCAAAGAAAAGACCTGGGACATTAAAAGCAATGGTTTGGAACACTGACTCCGTTCTACTGCCACAGGGAGAACATAGTAGATACAGTTATTTTAAATGTTTAAAAAAACAATTACTGTTTACTTTGCTGTTGAAACATTGATTATCAAATAACTGCTTTACTTATAAATGTTGACACATGAGCACACAAATCCATCTGAGCTACTATATAGGCCTATTAGAGGAAAATCAACAACAACCAATGAGCTATGTAGGGAGAAAAGAGGGAACAAAGCAGGGTTACTATAGGCTGTCTATCTCTGCCACCCCCTGTCTGTAGGGCTGAATGCCTAGCATGCAGGACCAGCCCTGCTTGGAGAGGCAGGCCCTGCCTCTGACTTCCCCAGGCTTGACTGTAGGAGTTGTGACCTCGATGTGGCTTTACCCTGCACTTAAATCTATTTTCGAGGGACGCACTAGAGCCTGGTTCTTCCCCAGAAAACTCTGCAGCTCCATGGTACTAGTTTTTTCTTGGGTTTCTCACAGAGCAGGGACGACACTGAAATGGAGGAGTCCGTCTGTCTGCTAAGTCACTCTGTCCTCTGTGTACTGTACTCGCTGTTCTAGGGGATTTAGAGATGAATAATACAACTTAGACCAGAGACATGTGACTTGTATCAAATAAGAAGAGAGAGAGAGAGGAGAAAGAAATGTCTGTATGTAAAAACAAGAATAAGGGAGAGAAAGCTAGAGAAAAGAGATAAGGAAAAAGAGAGTCTTTCCTATTGTACCTTTCTTTCTTTGCAGAGTGTACTGCACCATGTACTATACCAGGTGTGCCTGTAAGGGGTTAACCCTGATACTGCACATAGTCTTTTGAGGGAGCTGGAGCTGGCTCACTCTGGGCTCTGACATCCCCCTGCCAGACCAGATGGTGGCCATATGTATACAGAGAGAGGAATCAGACATGATGGAGCTAGCCTGAGAAACAGTGATGCAGAAAGTAAGAGAGAGACGAGAGAATATAACATACGGTACATTGTATAACAGCTTTATTTCCTTGTATGCATTGACATTTGTAGGCCAATTTTCAGTGGTACAACTACAACTGTGAGTAAAATGTCTAGAGTTGTATGTGAGTTAGATGAGAGGCGGAGTACACATGCCTGGGATGACTGTACAAGTGCTTGACTATGGGCTTGGTCTGGGATACCCAGCAACCACAGTACGGTCTAAGACGGCCACCGACCACAAGTCTTTAATGGGTTAGTACTGTATAGCAGCCACATGGACGTGTTGGAAGTTGGAGGCTACAACCACTCTGACAAAGTGAGATCACACAGACCCTGGGAGAAAATACCTACACATTCTCATGTATGCTTCTATTAGTATTATAAACTGGATGGTTCAGGCCCTGAATTGTCCGAAAGCTGTTGTATATCAGACCGTATACAACGGGTATGACAACACATTTATTTTTACTGCTCTAATTATGTTGGTAACCAGTTTATAATAGTAATAAGGCACCTTATGGTATATGGCCAATATACCACGGCTAAGGGCTGTATCCAGGCACTCCACATTGCATGTGCGTAAGAACAGCCCTTAGCGTGGTATATTGGCCAAATAACACAACAGCTCGGGCCTTATTGCTTATATAGAACATGGTCTGGGGAGAGAGCATGTCAATATGCTATCAGACACACACATATCGTAAACACGCACATACAGTACATACACATGCACACACAAGCACACACATACTTACATGCAAGAACACACACATGTACGCACACACAAATGCAGGCGCACAACACATGCATTCATGCAAGCACACACCCAAAGAAACATACAATACGACAGAGACATAATTATGCCGCAAACGATGCATACCTGTCGTCTATACGTCCCAGCACAAGGAGAAGATGTTGTAATTTTCTCTTACAGTAACACGTATATCAGATATAAACTTCCATTTAGATCTCACACAAACACATGCAAAGGCAATTATCTACACACGCACAAACACACATCAACAAAACCTAATGAATTCCATCTGTCAAGCATTCAACGCTTTCTGCCTCTTTGAACCTTGTTTCCGTGGAGGTGTGGGTTTCCTCTGGGAGAGAACCATGTGGATCCTTTCAACACATTTGCAAGGAGATACAATTACATTTTTTTATGATTTTGTATATATTTTTAAACAATACAAAACATACACATACAAACAACAACATACAGATGCTTACAAACATCCACAACATCACCCCTGCCAAGACCCACCTGCTCACACCCCCATCTCCACCGCCAGCATTACTCTCCTCCACATGGCCTCAAACTGCACCATTTTGTTTCTCTGAGTCCCCCACACACTTTCAACATATAGACAGTAAAGCATTTGCAACCCATTTCAAGAAGCTAGGAGTATGTCGGACATCAGTACTTCACAGGAGAGGCATTTGAATAAAAAAATATATATATCAAAATGTGTTTTTTGTCAGAAATGCTTCTGAAACATGTGAACTTTCTTGTGCCTCAATAACAAACTTCTATGCCATCTCTAAATACCAATACAATTGTTAAATTAAGAGCCTAGTCAGTTTAGCCACAGAAAAATACAGGAACCTTCCCACTAGCCATGATTGGCTGAGATAATGTATGGGCAGGACGGGCTGAGAGAGGAGATCGGATTGGTCTCCCATGTACATGTTGATTTTAAAGATATCATGAAGAACTGAAAAAGTGTTGAATTGCTGCCTTGAAGTTATCAACAAAGATCAGCGGGAAAAGTTGTGATGGACTCGTTTCTGGAGGATGGTCATGCCATGCTGACTCTCTCTGACTCTGAAAATTAATCAGACAAATTAAGGACAAATGAATGACTAAAAATAGTCAAAATAGATCCATAGTGTTGTTGTCCACCAAGAAGTTGACCGAGTTTTGAAATCAGTGGAATGCCTGGTGTAAAGAAACAGATGATTCCCAAATTCGTAATTTCTTGATATGAAACTTTTAAGTATTTGCCAATATCTACATTGGTCAGGTCAAAATTGCTTTTTATTCTGTTGTGGAAATACATTGATTTCCAAGTCAATTACAGTTTATATGCCTTAAGTTTGCCATGTAAACCAATTTATCTGTGAATTCTGAAAAGCTATCTATCTATCTAGGATCTAGAATTGTTCCTTAGTGTTGTGTGTTTTATGGAGTGGTATTGGTTCTTGTAAAATATGTTTAATTTTCTTCCACAATGTTGTACTGTTCTTAACTATGAAGTTTTTAATGTTCTTAGCTTCATCCTTTGAAAATAGACATGTATGGACCTTGCTTTGTGCACAGGGGCATTGTCATGCTGAAACAGGAAAGGGCCTTCCCCAAACTGTTGCCACAAATTTGGAAGCACAGAATCGTCTAGAATTAAAAGCAGCCCCAGACCATTATTCCACCTCTACCAAACTTCACAGTTGGCACTATGCATTCGGGCAGGTAGCGTTCTCCTGGCATCCACCAAATCCAGATTCGTCCGTTGGACTGCCAGATTGTGAAGCGTGATTCATCCGTCCAGAGAATGTGTTTCCGCTGCTCCAGAGTCCAATCGTGGCAAGCTTTACACCTCTCCAGCCAACGCTTGGCATTGCGCATGGTTTTCTTAGGCTTGTGTGCGGCTGTTCGGACCATGTTAACCCTTTTCATGAATCTCCCGACGAACAGTTCTTGTGCTGATGTTGCTTCCTATGACGATGAAAGTCACTGAGCTCTTCAGTAAGGCCATTCTACTGCTAATGTTTGTCTATGGAAATTGCATGTCTGTGTGCTTGATTTTATACACCTGTCAGCAACGGGTGTAGCTGAAATAGCCGATTCCACTAATTGAAGGGGTGTCCACATACTTCTGTATATATAGTGCATATAGAGTATGTGAGCATGTGGGCTGAGCAGACATTTAACAGAGAGTACACAAAAGTCACAAAGCAAATAACTGTTTTGTACTTTTAGGCGCTACGCCTTTTAGGGCTTTTAAACTCCAACTCCTCTCCTGATGTACCAAAAAGCCTGTGGATTATGTCTTTGCACATGCATTGTAGAAAGTCTGCCATTTAAGTATTGTGGTCAGTTTGTATTACCTTGTAAATTAAAAGAAAATATAGTGGCTGGTGGGGGTCTACTTGGAGAAAGTGGGTCCACCGAGAGACTGAAGTGAAATAAGCGGAGGCCCCACACCCATCTCAGAGAAGTGTCTGATTCTCTCCCAGTCTCCCCGTCCCAGTCCCTCGGATAGAGCCCCTCTCCCCTCTTACCACCATTATATCTTAGCTATACTGACAAAAAAAGGAATAATAAGGATTCGACATCTTCTCCTAACCTGTCCAGAACTAAGAACTACATTGTACTATATTGTACCATCTCTACCTCTCCCTTCCTGTTTTCTCCCCCCTTCACCCCACCCAAGCTAAGCTTGTCCCTACCACCCACCCTTGCCCATCCTTTCCCACCCAGGCTAAGCTTGTCCCTACCTCCCATCCTTTCCCAACCTTACCCACCCAAGTAAAGCTTGTCCCAACCTCCCATCTTTTCTCACCCTTCCTAACTCTCAGACACCCTTACACACATCGATTTACTCATCCATTCTCATTCATTCCCACCCAACATATACCCTATGCATCTACACTATGCTTTTCTCCATTAAATCACCAGATTCCTGTCGTAAGCTCTGGACCATTACTCCAGATCATCGCAGCTAGGTAGCTGCTACCGAGTGGCCCAGACCCCGAAGCTAGCCGTGAGCCAGGCCCATCTCCCGGCCTGCTCAGTGGACCCTATGATCACTCGACTACACAGCTAATGCCTCCTGGACTCTTCACTAACACGTCTAGAAGCCACTACATCACCGGATTCCTGCCATAAGCTCTGGACCTTTGCATCGGATGATTGCAGCTAGCTAGCTGCTACCGAACGGCAATAGTGGCTAACGCCCTTGTCCCGAAGCTAGCACCAGTTAGCCTCGAGCCAGGCGCATCTCCCTGCTAGCAAACAAAATGACTCCAGCTACAATACCTCTTTTGCCAATTGGCCTGGACCCGTTGTCGACACGGATCCCCGCCGATCCATCACGACTCGTCTGCAGATATTAAACCGTCCGTTGTGCCCTCAACCGGCTGTTGCCGGACATCGTTGAAGACGCTTCTGCTATCCCTGGCCTGCTTACTTTATGAACGCTGTGTCTCCCACTTGCTAGCGTAGTAACGACTACCTAACGGCTTCCCTGTTTCATCTATTGCTGTTCACTGGACCCTATGATCACCTGGCTACATAGGTGATGCCTGCTGGACTGTTCATTAATCACAGTACTCCATTTAGTTTATTTAGTTTATCTGTCGGCACCAGCCTCAAACTCAGGCCCTGTGTGTAGTTAACTGACCCTCTCTGCCCATTCATCGCCATTTTACCTGTTGTTGTTGTCTTAGTTGATGAGCTGTTGCTGTCTTACCCGTTGTTGTCTCAGCTAGCTCTCCCAATCAACACCTGTGATTGCTTTATGCCTCGCTTTATGTCTCTCTCTAATGTCAATATGCCTTGTATACTGTTGTTTAGGATAGTTATCATTGTTTTACTTTACTGCAGAGCCCCTAGCCCCACTCAACATGCCTCAGATACCTATTTTGTCCCACCTCCCACACATGCGTTGACCTCATCTAGCATAACCAGTGCCTCCAGAGACAAAACCTCTCTCATCATCACTCAATGCCTAGGTTTACCTCCACTGCACCCTACCATACCCCTGTCTGTACATTATACCCTGAATCTATTCTACCACGCCAAGAAATCTGCTCATTTTATTCTCTGTCCCCAATGCACTAGACAACCAGTTTTGTAGCCTTTAGACGTATACTCATCCTACTCCTCCTCGGTTCCTCGGGTGATGTAGAGGTTAATCCAGGCCCCGTGTGTCTCCAGATGCTCTCATTTGTTGACTTCTGTAACCGTAAAAGCCTTGCTTGCATGCATGTTAACATCAGAAGCCTCCTCCCTAAGTTTGTTTTATTCTCACTGCTTTTGCCACCCCTGATGTCCTTGCCGTGTCTTAATCCTGGTTTAGGAAGGCCACCAACAATTCTGAGATTTCCATCCCCAACTACAACATTTTCCATCAAGATAGAACTGCCAAAGGGGGAGGAGTTGCAATCTACTGCAGTGATAGACTGCAAAGTTCTGTCATACTTTTCATGTCCATGCCCAAACAGTTCGAGCTTCTAATTTTAAAAATGAATCTCTCACTGTTGCCGCCTGTTATAGACCCCCCTCAGCTCCCAGCTGTGCCCTGGACACCATATGTGAACTGATTGCACCTCATCTATCTTCAGAGTTTGTCCTGCTAGGTGACCTAAACTGGGATATGCTTAACACCCCAGCCGTCCTACAATCTAAGCTAGATGCCCTCAATCTCACACAAATTATCAAGGAACCCACCAGGTACAACCTATAATCCGTAAACATGGGCACCCTCATAGATATTATCCTGACCAACTTGCCCTCCAAATATACCTCTGCTGTATTAAATCAGGATCTCATCGATCACTGCCTCATTGCCTGCATCCGTTCACTGTCAAACGCTCCCTAAAAGACTTCTGCAAACAGGCCTTTCTATTTGACCTAGCCCGGGTATCCTGGAAGGATATTGACCTCATCCCGTCAGTAGAGGATGCCTGGTTGTTCTATTAAAGTAATTTCCTCACCATCTTAAATAAGCATGCCCCTTTCAAAAAAATATAGAACTAAGAACAGATATAGCCCTTGGTTCACTCCAGACCTTACTGCCCTCGACCAGCACAAAAACATCCTGTGGTGTACTGCACTAGCATCGAATAGTCCCCGCGATATGCAACTTTTCAGGGAAGTCAGGAACCAATACACACAGTCAGTTAGGAAAGCAAAGGCTAGCTTTTTCAAATAGAAATTTGCATCCTGCAGCTCTAACTCCAAAAAGTTCTGGGACACTGTAAAGTTCATGGAGAATAAGAGCACCTCCTCCCAGCTGCTCACTGCACTGAGGCTAGGAAACACTGTCACCACCAATAACTCCACGATAATCTAGAATTTCAATAAGCATTTCTCTACAGCTGGCAATCCTTTCCTCCTGGCTACCCCAACCCCAAGCTCCGCACCCCCCGCAGCTACTTGCCCAAGCCTCCCCAGCTTCTCCTTCACCCAAACCCAGTTGTTCTGAAAAAGCTGCCAAACCTGGACCCGTACAAATCAGCTAGGCTAGACAATCTGGACCCTCTCTTTCTAAAATTATTCGCCGCCATTGTTGCAAACTCTATTACTAGTCTGTTCAACCTCTCTTTCGTATTGTCCGAGGTTCCCAAAGATTGGAAAGCTGCTGCGGTCATCCCCCTCTTCAAAGGGGGTGATACTCTAGACCCAAACTATATCCATCCTGCCCTGCCTTTCCAAAGTCTTCGAAAGCCAAGTTAACAAACAGATCACTGACCATTTCGAATCCCACCGTACCTTCTCCGCTGTGCAATCCGGTTTCCGAGCTGGTCATGGGTGCACCTCAGCCACTCTCAAGGTACTAAATGATATCATAACTGCCATCGATAAAAGACAGTACTGTGCAGCCGTCTTCATCAACCTGGCCAAGGCTTTTGACTCTGTCAATCACCGTATTCTTATTGGCAGACTCAACAGCCTTGGTTTCTCAAATGACTGCCTCGCCAGGTTTTTATTTACAGTTTTTGCTCTTTTGCACACCAGTATTTCTACTTGCACATCATCATCTGCACATCTATCACTCCAGTGTTCATTTTCTAAATTGTAATTACTTTGCTACTATGGCCTATTTATTGCCTTACCACCTTACTCCATTTGCACACACTGTATATAGATTTTTCTATTGTTATTGACTGTACGTTTGTTTATTCCATGTGTAACTCTGTGTTGTTGTTTTTGTCACACTGCTATGCTTTATCTCGGCCAGGTCGCAGTTGTAAATGAGCACTTGTTCTCAACTGGCCTACCTGGTTAAATAAAGGTGGAATAAAAACACTAAAAACACCCATTCTCTCCCACCCTCCTACACATATTCATATTCACCATACCTCACTCTTCCCTAACACTCCCATACATACAGTATATACCAACCTACACACCTACACGCACGCGCACACACATCCATAGAACAGTTATTGACATATAGTGCCTTGAGAAAGTTTTCACACCTCCCAACTTTTTCAAAAAGTTTACAAATTAATTCAAAATGAAAAGCTGAAATGTCTTGAGTCAATAAGTATTCAATCCATTTGTTATGGCAAGCCTAAATAAGTTCAGGAGTAAAAAAATGTGCTTAACAAGTCACATAATAAGTTGCATGGACTCACTCTGTATGCAATAATAGTGTTTAACATGATTTTTGAATGACTACCTCATCTTTGTATTCCACATGAACAATTACCGGTAATATCTCTGAGCATGGTGAAGTTTTCTTTTTTACATATTTATTTGACCTTTATTTAACCAGGCAAGTCAGTTAAGAACAAAAGTCTTATTTTCAATGACGGCCTAGGAACAGTGGGTTAACTGCCTGTTCAGTGGCAGAACGACAGATTTGTACCTTGTCAGCTCAGGGATTTGAACTTGCAACCTTTCGGTCCAACGCTCTAACCACCAGGCTACCCTGCTGCCCCAAAGTTATTAATTACACTTTCAATTGTGTATCAATACACCCAGCCAGTCACTACAAAGATACAGGCGTCCTTCCTCAGTTGGCAGAGTGGAAGGAAACCACGAGGCCAATAGTGACTTTAAAACAGTTGCCGAGTTTAATGGCTGTGACAGGAGAAAACAGGATGGACCGACAACATTGTAGTTACTCCACAATACTAACCTAACTGACAGAGTGAAAAGAAGGAAGCCTGTACAGAATAAAATATTCCAAAACATGCATCTTGTTTGCAAGAAAGCACTAAAGTAATACTGCAAGAATTATTTTTGTCCACAAAGTGTTATGTTTGGGGCAAATCTAATACAACACATTACTGAGTACCACTCTCCATATTTTCAAGAGCTGCCAAAGGTAATTCTAACATGTATTGACTCAAAGAGTTGAATATTTATGTAATCAAGATATATTAGTGTTTTATATGGCATACGTTTTCTACAAATGTTCACATTTTCTTCCACTTTGACATTACAGAGTATTTTGTGTAGACCTCCCGTCCCCCCAAAAAGGAAATTACATCCATTTGAATCCCACTTTGTAATGCAACAAAATGTGGGGTGTGACTACTTTCTGAAGTCACTGTACATGTCATGACTTCCGCCGAAGTCGGTTCCTCTCCTTATTCGGGTGGCGTTCGGCATTCGACGTCACCGCTCTTCTAGCCATCGCCGATCCACCTTTCATTTTCCATTTGTTTTGTCTTGTCTTCCTGCACACCTGGTTTACATCTCCTACTATTTAACATGTGTATTTAACCTTCTGGTCCCTCCATGTCTGTGTGGGGTATTGTTTATTGTCAAGGTGGGTACCCTTCCGGCTGGTTTGCGCCGGGTTTTTGTTTTATACCCGTGCTTTGTGGCAGCCGGTACTTTGTACTTGGGTTTTGTACTTTGTGCTGCCTCACCTGTTCTTTGCGAATTTGTTTTTGTGACGCGGTTGCGTTCTATATTATGATTGCCTAAGTAAAGTGCTTTGTCCATTCATCTCTGCTCTCCTGCACCTGACTTCCATGCACCAGCTACACCCACCATTGACAGTACATGGCATACAGGTACAATTTCCATTACGTCAGAAAACTCACTTACTGCTATGGTGTATAAAAGGCCAGGAAAGAAATAGAAAATAAGACATTATGTAGCTTGGAAAAAAGAAACTTCTAATGTGCCCTTGTGCTGACATTAATGGCAAAGGAAATCATCAGAGTGCATATGTGTGTAACAACCTGTTTCCAGACGCCAATATAGAGTCATTTGACACTTCCCCAGCCATTTGATTATCATCGTATGGCGTCATGGTTGTTGACTTAGATTGAAAGCCTCTCTATACTTCCATACTGTCTGATCCTTGTACATCATATACCCAAAGCCTAGTGGTTCAGGTAGCCTGGTGGTTCAGGTAGCCTAGTGGTTCAGGTAGCCTAGCGGTTAAGTGTGTTGAGCCAGTTATTGAAAGGTCGCTGGTTTGAATCCCCGAGGAGACTGGTAAAAATCTGTTGATGTGCCCTTGAGCAAGACACTTAACCCTAATTGCTCCTGTAAATCACTCTGGATAAGAATGTCTGCTAAATGATTATTATATATATATTTGTTTTTTTATATGTTCAACTTCTCTCATTACCAAACAAGACATTAGGATATGGCACAATGACACAAACAGATCTGGGACCAGGCTACCTCTTGACCAACAAGATCTCACAGTTTGACATGTATCTATGTTTCTCCAAACAACCCAGTTCAAGTTGCTCTAAACATCAAATTTCAAGGTGTTTTGGACACTGAGTTGCTCCTCCTGCTGCAGCTCCTCCTTTATGTAGCTCCTCCTGCATTCATTCCAAATGGTTAAGGGTTAAGGTTGGGAATAGGGTTAAAACAAAAACAACTCCACGGTTAAGTTTAGGCATTCATTTCGAATGGTTAATTTAAGGGTTGGGATATGTGTTAATAACAAACGAGTGTCTAGCACTGGGATTGACACGCGACCCTCAGAGCTGGAGCTCACGGCTTACTTTTCTGTGGGAAATCAATATCTCATTACAACTACAGTAATTAGCTATTTATCTTCAAAATTAGATGACAAAACAAACAAGCTTGTACCTACATTGTGTGTGTGTGTGTGTGTGTGTGTGTGTGTGTGTGTGTGTGTGTGTGTGTGTGTGTTCGTGCATGCTTGCGCGCATGTGTATAAAATGACTGGGCCTGATTGAAGGATTACCTTCAGGTAGAGAGAGAGAGGCTGAGAGATAGACTGAAGGCAGATGCATCAGCATAAACAGAGAAATCCCTGGTCCCAGAGCAGCTTGGCAACAGCTCAGGGTGGATGGCATCACACAGAGACTGACAGCCTGAGATAAACCATGTTACTGAGCCACACATACTATCATACAGGGCCGGTTCCAGGCATAAGTGATATAAGCGGTCGCTTAGGGCCTCCGGCCGCTAGGGGACCCCTGGCAGTCACTCAATTAGCCATGTCAGCTAAACTTTTTTTTATTAGTAATTAGTCTAGCCAGATATCTGAATACCGACCAAGCATGCAGGGCATGTCCAGGGGGCCCACATTGATTTAGAGAGTCATTCTCACTCAGATATCATATTAGCATGGTATATATCATTACAAGATTAAGATCCCTTTATTGGTCAATTGCACATAAGGTCCAACTGAAATTTGACCTCCGCTTTTAACTCAACCTTGCCGAAAGACACACATACATATACAGTAGCATCAGAAAGTATTCATACCCCTTGACTTATTCCACATTTTTTTGTATTACAGCCTGAATTCAAAATGGATGACATATTTGTTCTTTCTCACCCATCTACACACAACACCCTTTTTTGTTGTTGTTGTTGAAATGTTGGCAAATTTATTGAAAATGAAATAATGACATATCTCATTTACATAAGTATCACACCCCTGAGAGTCAATACGTGTTAGAATCCCCTTTTGGCAGCGATTACAGCTGTGAGACTTTCTGGGTAAGTCTCTGAGAGCTTTCCACACCTGGATTATGCGACGTTTGCCAATTATTATTTTCATAATTCTTCAAGTTCTGTCATATTGGTTGCTGATCATGGCTAAACAACCATTTTCAAGTCTTGCCATAGATTTTCAAGCAGATTTAAGTAAACACTGTTACTCAGACACTCAGGAACATTCACTGTCTTCTTAGTAAGCAACTCCAGTGTAGATTTGGCCTTGTGTTTTAGGATATTGTCCTGCTGAAAGGTGAACATTGTTAGCTCCATTCTGTAAAAATTTTATCCTGAAAAACTCATTTTCAAAATTCTTCAAGCTCTTCAATTGTAACGATTAAAAGATAACCTATAACATGATGCAGCTACCACTATGCTTGAAAATACAGTGCCTTGCGAAAGTATTCGGCCCCCTTGAACTTTGCGACCTTTTGCCACATTTCAGGCTTCAAACATAAAGATATAAAACTGTATTTTTTTGTGATGAATCAACAACAAGTGGGACACAATCATGAAGTGGAAAGACATTTATTGGATATTTCAAACTTTTTTAACAAATCAAAAACTGAAAAATTGGGCGTGCAAAATTATTCAGCCCCCTTAAGTTAATACTTTGTAGCGCCACCTTTTGCTGCGATTACAGCTGTAGGTCGCTTGGGGTATGTCTCTATCAGTTTTGCACATCGAGAGACTGACATTTTTTCCCATTCCTCCTTGCAAAACAGCTCGAGCTCAGTGAGGTTGGATGGAGAGCATTTGTGAACAGCAGTTTTCAGTTCTTTCCACAGATTCTCGATTGGATTCAGGTCTGGACTTTGACTTGGCCATTCTAACACCTGGATATGTTTATTTTTGAACCATTCCATTGTAGATTTTGCTTTATGTTTTGGATCATTGTCTTGTTGGAAGACAAATCTCCGTCCCAGTCTCAGGTCTTTTGCAGACTCCATCAGGTTTTCTTCCAGAATGGTCCTGTATTTGGCTCCATCCATCTTCCCATCAATTTTAACCATCTTCCCTGTCCCTGCTGAAGAAAAGCAGGCCCAAACCATGATGCTGCCACCACCATGTTTGACAGTGGGGATGGTGTGTTCAGGGTGATGAGCTGTGTTGCTTTTATGCCAAACATAACGTTTTGCATTGTTGCCAAAAAGTTCAATTTTGGTTTCATCTGACCAGAGCACCTTCTTCCACATGTTTGGTGTGTCTCCCAGGTGGCTTGTGGCAAACTTTAAACTACACTTTTTATGGATATCTTTAAGAAATGGCTTTCTTCTTGCCACTCTTCCATAAAGGCCAGATTTGTGCAATATACGACTGATTGTTGTCCTATGGACAGAGTCTCCCACCTCAGCTGTAGATCTCTGCAGTTCATCCAGAGTGATCATGGGCCTCTTGGCTGCATCTCTGATCAGTCATCTCCTTGTATGAGCTGAAAGTTTAGAGGGATGGCCAGGTCTTGGTAGATTTGCAGTGGTCTGATACTCCTTCCATTTCAATATTATCGCTTGCACAGTGCTCCTTGGGATGTTTAAAGCTTGGGAAATCTTTTTGTATCCAAATCCGGCTTTAAACTTCTTCACAACAGTATCTCGGACCTGCCTGGTGTGTTCCTTGTTCTTCATGATGCTCTCTGCGCTTTTAACGGACCTCTGAGACTATCACAGTGCAGGTGCATTTATACTGAGACATGATTACACACAGGTGGATTGTATTTATCATCATTAGTCATTTAGGTCAACATTGGATCATTCAGAGATCCTCACTGAACTTCTGGAGAGAGTTTGCTGCACTGAAAGTAAAGGGGCTGAATAATTTTGCACGCCCAATTTTTCAGTTTTTGATTTGTTAAAAAGGTTTGAAATATCCAATAAATGTCGTTCCACTTCATGATTGTGTCCCACTTGTTGATGATTCTTCACCAAAAAATACAGTTTTATATCTTTATGTTTGAAGCCTGAAATGTGGCAAAAGGTCGCAAAGTTCAAGGGGGCCGAATACTTTCGCAAGGCACTGTATGTGTGGTACTCAGTAATGTGTTGTATTGGATTTGCCCCAAATATAACACTTTGTATTCAGGACAAAAAGCTAATTGCTTTGCCACATTTTTTTCAGTATTATTTTAGTGCCGTGTTGCAAACAGGATGCATGTTCTGGAATATTTTTATTATGTACAGGCTTCATTCTTATCACTCTGTCGATTAGGTTAGTATTGTGGAGCGGTTTTCTTCCTCTTCAGCAACTGAGATAGGAAGTATGCCTGTATCTTTGTAGTGACTGGGTGTATTGATACACCTTCCAAAGTGTAATTAATAACTTCACCATGCTCAAAGGGATATTTTTTCATTTTTACCCATCTACCAATAGGTGCCCTTCTTTGCGAGACATTGGAAAACCTCCCTGGTCTTTGTGGTTGAATCCGTGTTTGAAATTCACAGCTCGACTCAGGAACCTTACAGATAATTGTATGTGTGGGGTATAGAGATAAGGTAGTCATTCAAATCACTATTATTGCACACAGAGTGAGTCCATGCAACTTATTATGTGACTTGTTTAGGAAATGTTTTTCTCCTGAACTTATTTAGGGTTGCTTATTTAGGCTTGCTTATTTAGGGTTGCTTATTTAAGGTTGAATACTTATTGACTCATTTTTTATTTAAACTGAATTACACTTTGACATTATTTTATTTTACCTTTATATAACTAGGCAAATCAGTTAAGAACAAATTCTTATTTTCAATGACGGCCTAGGAACAGTGGGTTAACTGCCTTGTTCAGGGGCAGAACGACAGATTTGTACCTTGTCAGCTCGGGGGTTTGAACTGGCAACCCTCCAGCTGCTGGCTCACCTCTCTAACCGCTAAAATAATATGTAGAATTGCAGGAAATGTACCTTAAAACTGCAAAAATGTCTCTCCACCCATGGCAAAATGAGTAGTATTGCATGAAATTTGTTCAAGAATTGCACTTTTTTTCATCGGACCCATGGCAAAATATGTAGAATTGCAGAAAACTGAATTTTTTTCTCTCCACTGTCAAGAGGGGGGCCACAAATGTTTTGCCGCGAGGTGGGGGACCCCAGACCAAACCTCAATTAGGGCCCCCAAAAGGCTAGAGCCGGCTCTGCTGTCATACACACATGGATACATGCGTATGTGCACACACAGGCATGTACATTAACACACATACATATACTGCCACATACAGACACACACACAATTACGCACACACACATGCAAACACACACACACACATAGGAGGAAATGAGGACAAGGTCTGACTGACACACCACAGGAAAACAACCCCAACCAGCATTACACAATTCCCTCCAATCTGAGGAAAAACAATTTTCTGTAAGCCCTGTTCTTTTATCCTGAGGTAATAGCTTACTCACTCTCTGTTATTACCCTCTTTTCATGTCATTTCTTCTGTCAAGGTTAATAACACTGTGTGTAATATCCATGAGTCGCATGCTCCCTGCAGGATGCTTTCCAGACAATGCTAGCAATCAGAGGCAGCAGAGAGAGAAGTCACTGAGCTCTGCTCACTCCTCTGTGACTGTATCTACCCCAAAGCATGCAGATACAGCTAGTCATGTCCTGCCTATTCTTTCACTTGACATCAACCACATCTGTTTTATCTGAGTGGACCGAGGCCAGGGGATGGGGTGTGTGTATCTTATTATTAATCACTTGTATTTAATCAGAGGAGCCCAATTAAGACCAGGGTCTCATTTTCAATGGTGCCCTAAGAACATAAAATAAAAGCTAAAACTATAAGATACAATAACAAGTATATTAGAACATCACAAACATCACAGGCTTCATCAACAAATGATTAAAGTCAATCAGTCAAAACAATTGCACACCTCAGGGTTTTAAACTGCCTTAGTGGAATCAGAGAATCTAAATGTAATGAATTTTGTAAGTGATTCCAAAAATGTGGAGCGTTAAACCTGGATTTACCGTTCGGTGGAGACCAGAGGAATCTCAAGAGTTAACCAACCCTGTTATACTTAGGCAACGAAGTTGTAAACAAAAAGGGAATAATTAAGTGATCTACGGGAATTTAATGAGGACCAGACAACCTTTTGATGCAGGATGCAGTGATGTGAATTTAGGAGTAGTGGCTGCTGCATTTCGATAAATGGTGTCACCGTAATCAAGAACTGGCAGAAAAGTTAACTGTACAATCTGCCTCCTGCTGTTCAGGGAGAGCATGGTCTATTTCTATAAAAGCCTACTTTAAATCTCAGCTTCTTAACTAGCTCATCCGTATGTTTTTCAATGGTCAAATAATTATAAATCCAAAGCCCAGATATTTATAGGCAGGAACCAGCTGGATGAAAGAACCATGCAATGCACAATTGTGTAAGCCATCTGAAATATTTCTATGAGAATTAACAAACAGCATACATTTAGTTTTTCCTGCATTAAGTACCAATTTTGAATCAACCAGAACTTTGTGCAAGGCAACAAAACCAGATTACAGCTCCAACATAGCCTGGTCAGCCGTAGGGGAAATAGCGTACACAACAGTGTCATCTGTGTGTGTGGTGAGGGCATTGTTATATAAAATCCCCGTCCCGATGACTAAAACATACTTCTTTGAGAGGACAAATTAACTGTTGACAAACACACTTTCCATTTTACGGTATTTAACACAACACTGTGCTATAGTAATTACTCATTTAGCTTCAGAGGCTCTGGTGGAAATAATAATATGACTAATAGCATAAAATGACATTTGCTGTAGGGGTATATTTTCCTCTGAGTCATTGTACATAGATGACATCATATCCTGCCATTTGTTAACATTGGAACCTTTCAAGTCAATGTTTTTCAATGTCTACAAACTTCCCACTTGACGCCACGGGATGCTGTATATGAAAATCAAATATGTCAAATAATGGAAATAGAATCCTTGTGGCAGTGCAGTTTGTGCACAGTCCAGGTCAACACACTATCAATGCGTATTGTGAAATAGACACAAATGACTTATTCCAAATTCGTGACAGGCATCCTAAAATGCTAAAGTTGTCCGTGATGAGATTCGAACACGCAACCTTTGGGTTGCTAGACGTTCGCGGTATATGCCCACCCTTGCTCCCTGATAAACCTCCCTCCTGTTGTTTCTGTCTTTAGTAACCTACTGTCTTTATCTGTGATTAAATGTCACTGTATACAGAATACTGTTCTGCACACATTTGTTTTACTTTTTTGGTGTGTCTGTCACACATTTCCATGAAGCAATTTGTGTTTATTTCTCAATAATCTGTGATACTGGGTTGGTCGAGGTAATCGGATGGCGCTTCAGTACTGAAGTCTAAACTGACAGTCAGTAGGTCTACTCATCCAACCCTACATTAAAAAAACCTGGGCAGTAACTACAGCATGATACTAAAATATGTGAATTTTCTCCTAGGATCTAAAGGATGTTCTCTTAAAGGATCCGTGAAGTATCCCTTCCACGTATCGTGATAGGTCTCCAACCTCTGCACCAACAACCATTGTGATTATTCCTCTTCTATGCCGTGCCGCTATTGACTAAATGTCAGAGCAGATAGCTCAGAATCCATCAGATTGAGACAGCAATCAGAAGGGCAGAGTTCGATGAGTCAGACCCCACTAGAAAGACCACTAGGAATGTGGGAATGGGATGAACAACGCAGGAAGAGATTTATCAACTGTATTTCAGCCATGTGTTTGGTGACAGATACTTCTCTGTGACAGTGACAGTGCCAGATAATAGACCGTAAGGGGGTTATCTCTTGCTCTCTCTCTGTCTCCATCTCTCTCTCTCTCCCTCTCTCTCCCTCTCTCCTTCCCCTCTCTTATGTCTCTATCATTCTCCTTCTCTCTATATCACAGGAGGTTGGTAGAGCCTTAATTGGGAAGGACGGGCTCATGATAATGGCTGGAGCGGAATAGGTGGAATAGTATCAAATACATTAAACACATGGTTTCCTTTCCATTTGCTCCGTTCCGGCACTTATTATGAGCCGTTCAGCAGCCTCCTACGTTATACAGTTGAAGTCAGAGGTTTACATACGCCAAATACATTTAAATTCCGTTTTTCACAATTCCTGATATTTAATCCTAGAAAAAATGCCCGGTCTTAAGTCAGTTAGGATCACCACTTTATTTTAAGAATGTGAAATGTCAGAATAATAGGAGAGAGAATGATTTATTTCCGCTTTTATTTATTTCATCACATTCCCAGTGGGTCAGGAGTTTACATACACTCAATTAGTATTTGGTAGCATTGCCTTTAAATTGTTTAACTTGGGTCAAACGTTTCGGGTAGCCTTCCACAAGCTTCCCACAATAAATTGGGTGAATTTTGGCCCATTCCTCCTGACAGAGCTGGTGTAACTGACTCAGGTTTGTAGGCCTCCTCGCTCGCTCACACACGCTTTTTCAGTTCTGCCCACAAATTGTCTATAGGGTTGAGGTCAGGGCTTTGTGATGGCCACTCCAATACCTTGACTTTGTTGTCCATTAGCCATTTTTTCAACAACTTTGGAAGTATGCTTGGGGTTATTGTTCATTTGGAAGACCCATTTGCAACCAAGCTTTAACTTCTGACTGATGTCTTGAGATGTTGCTTCAATATATCCACATAATTTTGTTTTCTCATGATGCCATCTATTTTGTGAAGTGCACCAGTCCCTCCTGCAGCAAATCACCCCCACAACATGATGCTGCCACCCCCGTGCTTCACGGTTGGGATGGTGTTCTTCGGCTTGCAAGCCTCCCCCTTTTTCCTCCAAACATAACGATGGTCATTATGGCCAAACAGTTCTATTTTTGTTTCATCAGATCAGAGGACATTTCTCCAAAAAGTACAATATTTTTTACCATGTGCAGTTGCAAACCGTAGTTTGGCTTTTTTATGGCGGTTTTGGAGCAGTGGCTTCTTCCTTGCTGAGCGTCCTTTCAGGTTATGTCGATATAGGACTTGTTTTACTGTGGATATAGATACTTTTGTACCTGTTTCCTCCAGCTTCTTCACAAGGTCCTTTGCCTGTTGTTCTGGGATTGATTTGTAATTTTCACACCAAAGTATGTTCATCTCTAGGAGACAGAACGAGTCTCCTTCCTGAGCGGTATGACGGCTGTGTGGTCCCATGGTGTTTAAACTTGCATACTATTGTTTGTACAGATGAACGTGGTACTTTCAGGTGTTTGGAAATTGCTCCCATGGATGAACCAGACTTGTGGAGGTCTACAATTTTTTTTCTGAGGTCTTGGCTGATATCTTTTGCTTTTCCCATGATGTTGTCACGTTCTGACCTTTATTTCCTTTGTTTTGTCATTATTTAGTATGGTCAGGGCGTGAGTTGGGGTGGGCAGTCTATGTTTGTTTTTCTATGATTTGGGTATTTCTATGTTTCGGCCTAGTATGGTTCTCAAACACAGGCAGGTGTCATTAGTTGTCTCTGATTGAGAATTATACTTAGGTAGCCTGGGTTTCACTGTGTGTTTGTGGGTGATTGTTCCTGTCTCTGTGTTTGCACCAGATAGGGCTGTTTTGGTTTTTCACATTTCTTGTTTTTGTATTCAGTTGTTCATGTGTACATTTACGTATTAAAAGAACCATGGACACTTACCACGCCGCATATTGGTCCTCTGATCCTTTTCGCCTCTCCTCTTTGGAAGAGGAGGAGGAAATCCCTTACAGAATCACCCACCACAACAGGACCAAGCGGTGTGGTAACAGGCAGAGGCAGCAGGAGCAGCGCGAGGAGTACTGGACATGGGAGGATGAGTTGGATGGTAAAGGACCCTGGGCACAGCCTGGAGAATATCGCCGCCCCAAAGAAGAGCTGGAGGCGAAGAAGGCGGGAGGCGCTGGTATTAGGAGGCAGCACGGTGGCGTGGATGGAAGCCCGAGAGTCAGCCCCAAAAATGTATTGGAGGGGGGCACACAGGAAGTGTGGCGAAGCCAGGTAGGAGACCTGCGCCAACTTCCTGTGCTTACCGGGGGGCTGGAGAGACCGGGCAGGCACCGTGTTATGCTGTGAAGCACACGGTGTCCCCAGTGCGGGTGCATAGCCCGGTGCGGTACATTCCAGCTCCGCGTATGGGCCGGGCTAGAGTGGGCATCGAGCCAAGTGCCATGAAGCCGGCTCTACGCATCTGGTCTCCAGTGCGTCTCCTTGGGCCGGCTTACATGGCACCAGCCTTGCGCATGGTGTCCCCGGTTCGCCTGCATAGCCCAGTTCGGGCTATTCCACCTCGCCGCACTGGCAGGGCGACCGGGAGCATGCAGGTAGGGTTGGGCAGGCTCGGTGCTCAAGAGCTCCAGTGCGCCTGCACGGTCCGGTCTATCCGTCACCACCTCCACGCACCAGCCCTCCGGTGGCAGCCCCCCGCACCAGGCTGTCTCTCCGGCTCATCCTTACAGGTGCTTCCGCCTGTCCAGCGCTGCCAGAGCCTTCCTCCTCTCCAGCGCAGCCGGAGTCTCCCGCCTGTTCGGCGCTGCCAGAGCTCCTGCCCCTCAGTCCAGAGGCGCTAGAGCCCCTCATTCCAGAGGCGCCAGAGCTACTCAGTCCAGCGCTGCCAGAGCCTTCCTCTCCAGCGTTGCCGGAGCTTCCCGGTCTGCCCAGCGCCATCAGAGTCGCCAGTCTGCCCAGCGCCATCTGAGCTACCCGTCTGCCCAGCACCATCTGAGCTACCCGTCTTCCCAGCGCCGCCTGAGCCACCCGTCTGCCCTGCGCCGCCAGTGCCGCCAGTCTGCCCAGCGCCGCCAGTGCCGCCAGTCTGCCCAGCGCAGCCAGTGCCGCCAGTCTGCCCAGCGCCGCCAGTCTGCCCAGCGCAGCCAGTGCCGCCAGTCTGCCCAGCGCCGCCAGTGCCGCCAGTCAGCCAGGGGCCGCCAGTCAGCCAGGGACCGCCAGTCAGCCCAGAGGAGCCAGAGCCCCTCAGCCCAGAGGCGCCAGAGCCCCTCAGCCCAGAGGCGCCAGAGCCCCTCAGCCCAGAGCTTCCGCCCCTCAGCCCAGAGCTTCCGCCCCTCTGTCCAGAGCTTCCGCCCCTCTGTCCCGAGCTGCCCCTCTGTCTAGTGGGGCCATTTAGTAGGATCGCCGTGGTTAGGAGGCCATGGAGGCAGACAATAAGGCGGACTAAGACGATGGTGAAGTGAGGTCCGCGTCCCGCGCCAGAGCCGCCACCGCGGACAGACGCCCACCCATACCCTCCCCTATAGGTTAAGGTTTTGCGGCCGGAGTCCGCACCTTTGGGGGGGGGGGGGGGGGGTACTGTCACGTTCTGACCTTTATTTCCTTTGTTTTGTCATTATTTAGTATGGTCAGGGCGTGAGTCGGGGTGGGAAGTCTGTTTGTTTTTCTATGATTTGGGTATTTCTATGTTTCGGCCTAGTATGGTTCTCAATCAGAGGCAGGTGTCATTAGTTGTCTCCGATTGAGAATCATACTTAGGTAGCCTGGGTTTCACTGTGTGTTTGTGGGTGATTGTTCCTATCTCTGTGTTTGCACCAGATAGGGCTGTTTTGGTTTTTCACATTTCTTGTTGTTACTTAGTTTATTCATGTATAGTGTCTTTATTAAAGTACCATGAATAACCACCACGCTGCGTTTTGGTCCGCCTCTCCTTTACCTCAAGAAAACCGTTACAGATGTCAAGCAAAGAGGCACTGCGTTTGAAGGTAGGCCTTGAAATACATCCACAGGTACACCTCCAATTGACTCAAATTATGTCAATTAGCCTATCAGAAGCTTCTAAAGCCATGACATAATTTTCTGGAATTTTCCAAGCTGTTTAAAGGCAAAGTCAACTTAGTGTATGTAAACTTCTAACCCACTGGAATTGTGACACAGTGAATTATAAGTGAAAATGTCTGTCTGTAAACAATTTTTGGAAAAATTACTTGTGTCATGCACAAAGTAGATGTCCTGACCGACTTGCAAAAACTATAGTTTGTTAACAAGAAATTTGTGGAGTGGTTGAAAAACAAGTTTTAATGACTCCAACCTAAGTGTATGTAAACTTTTGACTTGAACTGTGTATATATATATATATATATATATATATCCCTTCTTTATCTCTCATACTCAAACATCAAGGGTTAATAGAGTTGAAAATGAGAAACGGATAGAGCCACAATAAAAAAGCCATTCCACAACAGTATCTTTTTACTCCAGGCCTATTCCTCTACCTCTCATGGATATGGTAAGAGAACAAACAAACCCTATTCACACAGAATGCAATCAAAATACATCTACATCAATAAATCCCTAACCTCCTCTTGTACTTATTCTGTATTCTCTCTCTCTCACACACACATACACTGCCCCTGTCTCTGTCTTATTCAAACACACACACACACCCACACTCTAATGCACACACACATACACTGCCCCTGTCTCTGTCTTATTCAAACACACACACACACCCTGTCCCTTTCTCTTTCTTATTCACACCCACACTCTAATGCACACACACTGCCCCTTTCTCTTTCTTATTCACACACGCAAACAAACACCATGCTCCATATTCATGACATAACACCTCGTTGTGAAAGCGATATCGAACAACATATCTGTATAATCCCTTGGGGAAAATTCCATAAATGACCAGAATTAATGACAGATAGCTCCAGCCATCCCAACAGAGCCCAACACAGAGCAGTCAGTCCCCCACTGTTTCCTGCATTATGACAGAAAGAAGCACGTCAGACATATTCCCCCTGTGAACGCACGCACGCACACACACACAAACACACACACACACTTCCTCTGCCCTGCTCTCATTCACAAATAACCCAAATTCCTGGCATACTGTACCAGATAATGGGCAGAGAGTAGCTGTACTAATAGTCATCTGCTAGATACAGCCAAACTCAATGCTGTGGGTCTCTTCCTCTCCTCCTGATCTTTATGAAAGAAGAAAGTTGTGTGTGAGGTTTTAAAAAGAGACATTCCATCCATCATCAGCCAAGAAAATGACACAACACTCAACTGACTGACAGTACATCTAGAAGAGAGGGTCTTCCTGAAAGCATTATTATCGCAGAGTATTATCTTAAAACATTTTTCTTTCCCTCTTAAGAGTGTGGAATCATTTGTCTTCTCAGAGTTGTTTTGGGAACCGAGTGGTAATTTGTGAGCGAGCGAGGTCAAAATGGCTGGGTAATTGTTTAACTCACCTAGCGTAATCTATCATTTTGAATAGAGGTCGACCGATTATGATTTTTCAACGGCGATTCCGATTATTGGAAGACAAAAAAAGCCGATATCGATTAATCAGACAATTTTTTAAATGTATTTGTAAGAATGACAATTACAACAATACTGAATGAACACTTATTTTAACTTAATATAATACATCAAATCAATTTAAAATCAATTTAGCCTCAAATAAATAATGAAACATGTTCAATTTGGTTTAAATAATGCAAAAACAAAGTGTTGGAGAAGAAAGTAAAAGTGCAATATGTGCCATGTAAGAAAGCTAACGTTTAAGTTCCTTGCTCAGAACATGAGAACATATGAAAGCTGGTGGTACCTTTTAACATGAGTCTTCAATATTCCCAGGTAAGAAGTTTTTAGGTTGTAGTAGTATAGTATAATTATAGGAATTATAGGATTATTTCTCTCTATACCATTTGTATTTCATATACCTTTGACTATTGGATGTTCTTATAGGCACTTCAGTATTGCCAATGTAACAGTATAGCTTCCGTACCTCTCCTCGCTCCTACCTGGGCTCGAACCAGGAACACAATGACAACAGCCACCCTCAAAGCAGCGTTACCCATGCATCACATCGTTACACCAGCCTAATCTCGGGAGTTGATAGGCTTGAAGTCATAAACAGCGGAGCTGCTGGCAAAACGCACGAAAGTGCTGTTTGAATGAATGCTTATGAGCCTGCTGGTGCCTACCATCGCTCAGTCAGACTGCTCCATCAAATCATAGACTTAATTATAACATAATAACACACACAAATGCGAGCCGTAGGTCATTAATATGGTCGAATCCGGAAACTATCATCACGAAAACAAGATGTTTATTCTTTCAGTGAAATACGGAACCGTTCCGTATTTTATCTAACGGGTGGCATCCATCAGTCTAACTATTCCTGTTACATTGTACAACGTTCAATGTTATGTCATATTTACGTAAAATTCTGGCAAATTAGTTTGCAATGAGCCAGGCGGCCCAAACTGTTGCATATACCCTGACTCTGCGTGCAATGAATGCAAGAGAAGTGACACAATTTCACCTGGTTAATATTGCCTGCTAACCTGGATTTCTTTTAGCTAAATATGCAGGTTTAAAATATATACTTCTGTGTATTGATTTTAAGAAAGGCATTGGTGTTTATGGTTGGGTACACGTTGGAGCAACGACAGTCCTATTTCGCGAATGCGTACTGCATCTATTATATGCAACGCAGGACACGCTAGATAATTTGCTAAACTGTAATTATTTCGCCACTATGTCCTATTTATTGCCTTAACCTCCTTACCCCATTTGTACACACTGTATATAGACTTTGTGTTATTGACTGTACGCTTGTTTATTCCATGTGTAACTCTGGGTTTTTGTTTGTGTCGCACTGCTTTGCTTTATCTCGGCCAGGTCACAGTTGTAAATGAGAACTTGTTCTCAACTGGCCTACCCGGTTAAATAAAGGTGAAATACATTTTATTTTTTTTACATTGGAGGAAACTGGCTGGAAAGGGCCCAAGCAAACCCAAACACACATACAGTATATGCATACTGTACACACACACACATGCATGTGCATGAACGCACGCAAGCAAGCACACACATACTGGCCACACTGCTGCAGGTATTGCTGGCCCATTGTGGATTAATAGCACTACATGACCACAGAGTTCAGACTTAAAACCTGACCTTTTTAAACAAGGCAGAGCCATTCGAATGCATGAGGCTACAGCTAAATCGTTTTTTGTGTGTTTGAGAAGTTGGGAACAGTCTTGAGATTGCCTATTGGGTATTCGGCAAGGTCATTTTTATTTTCCAAAATATCAAGGCAGTACTATGGAATGTAGGCTATGATGCTGAAGCCCTTTTGAAAAGGAAAAGTATAGTACAGCCGAAAACAATGTTACAATAGTACCATTGTTACTCTAACCAATAGTCCGAGCATAAAATTCAAGTTGACATCCTATTTGATGTGTTGCAGAGATTGTAAAGCAATAGTATCCTCTCCAGCGTCCGGAAAGTCATAGTTGTGATTTACCACAGCTCGATGTTGTAGAAAAGGGCTTCAAGCCACCCCCTGGTCCATGTTGACTCAAATGCTTCCCACAGTTGTGTCAAGTTGGCTGGATGTCCTTTGGGTGGTGGACAATTCTTGATACACACAGAAAACCGTGGAGCATGAAAAACACAGTAGCGTTGCAGTTCTTGACACACTTAAACTGGTGCACCTGGCACCTACTACCGTACCCCGTTGAAAGGCAATTAAATATTTGTTTCTTGCTCATTCACCCTCTGAATGGCACACATACACAATCCGTGTCTCATTTGTCTCAAGGCTTAAAAATGATTCTTTAACCTGTCTCCTCCCCTTCATCTACACTGATTGAAGTGGATTTAACAAGTAACATCAATAAGGGATCATAGATTTCACTTGGATTCACCTGGTCAGTCTATGTCATGGAAAGAGCAGATGTTCATAATGTTTTGTGCATTCAGTGTTTAACCTCTTGAACCTCTGGGGGCAGTATTTCATTTTTGGATGAAAAACGTTCCCGTTTTAAACAAGATATTTTGTCACGAAAAGATGCTCGACTATGCATATAATTGACAGCTTTGGAAAGAAAACATTCTGACGTTTCCAAAACTGCAAAGATATTGTCTGTGAGTGCCACAGAACTAATGCTACAGGCGAAACCAAGATGAAATTTCATACAGGAAGTGAGCCAGATTTTTGAGGCGCTGTGTTCCAATGTCTCCTTATGGCTGTGAATGTGCAAGGAGAGAGCCTACACTTTCTGTCGTTTCCCCAAGGTGTTTGCAGCATTGTGACGTATTTGTAGGCATATCATTGGAAAATGGACCATAAGAGACTACATTTACCAGGTGTCCGCTCGGTGTCCTCCGTCGAAACTATTGCGTAATCTCCAGGTGCGTGCATGTTTCCATTTTGAACAGAGGAGAAAGCACACTTCCACGAATGATATATCATCGAAGAGATATGTGAAAAACACCTTGAGGATTGATTCTAAAGTACGTTTGCCATGTTTCTGTCGATATTATGGAGTTAATTTGGAAAAAAGTTTGCGTTGTAATGACTGAATTTTCGGGGGGTTTTCTCAGCCAAACGTGATGAACAAAACAGAGCGATTTCTCCTAAACAAATAATATTTTTGGAAAAACTGAACATTTGCTATCTAACAGAGTCTCCTCATTGAAAACATCTGAAGTTCTTCAAAGGTAAATGATTTTATTTGAATGCTTTTCTTGTTTTTGTGAAAATGTTGCCTGCTGAATTGCTAATGCTAAATGCTACGCTAGCTATGAATTGCTATGAATACTGTTACACAAATGCTTGTTTTCCTATGGTTGAGAAGCATATTTTGAAAATCTGAGATGACAGTGTTGTTAACAAAAGGCTAAGCTTGAGAGCTAGCATATTTATTTCATTTCATTTGTGATTTTCATGAATAGTTAACGTTGCGTTATGGTAATGGACTTGAGGCTGTAGTCACGATCCCGGATCCAGGATGGCTAGACGCAAGAAGTTTTAACTTTGGTCGAATCATTTTCCCATAATCTCCAAATGGTTCCCTTTCAATTGCTACCATGCTTATGCATTTCATTTTTCTTCTGTAAGAAACATTTCAGCCCTATCCATAAAGGCCAATTCCCACCAGTGTAAAGGGTTAAAGCAGTCTCTTGCCTTTTTCACAATAGACACACAGAGTCGGCTGCCAGAGAAATGACAGCCAAGCTCTTGACGGAGACTATGTTTATGAATAGAGGGCCTCCGCCTCAAAGCCAAAGGCAGCAAACCTTCTAGAAGAGTTTTCCAAAACACTTAACTGCCCAAACCAATCAGAGGGTTGATCAAAGTTAAACTTTGACTTGGCTATTAGACTTGTGGAATGAATTTATTTTATTTTAATAATCCCCCCTTATAATACTCCCTCTCTGG